>NC_142880.1:70942196-71093712 GCF_051225735.1 Oryctolagus cuniculus | reverse complement strand
AACTATTTTCTTCTGCCAGATACACTCTTTATAGAAAACGAAGCTATTAGCTATCACTCATAATTTTTTATAAAAGAAATTTCTCTATTTTAGCAGGCAGTTGTAACTTAATTTCTATATTCCTACTCTCAAGGTTTAGGGGACACATGCTTTGTCAGCTTGTGTCCCTGTAGTGGTGCTTTGGAATCTGCACGATTTAATTTGTTTTAGGAAACTTTTGTTCTTTGGCTAATTGTATTTATCAGTAGTGAGGGTGACCGTAAAATTTATCAGCTGAACACTGAAAATGAAAGAAGGTGCTATTTTTAATTCCTGTAGGACAGCAGGCAGAGACCAGACCCTGTGGTCATATGTTTAACCTGCAGAGAGGAACTAAGTGCTTTATAGATGTTTGACCCAACACAGAGCAGGAACATCCACATTGACTTTGAAAGATAAACAGAAATTAATTTTCAGGGAAATAGCTGTTTTTAGATTATGCAGGGAATTTCCCTTTATTTAGTAAATTCCAGGTGAGTCTCCCTCCAGCAAAATGCCCAAAATGAGGTAATTTAGTAAGCTTAAAGTTTTATTACTTTCCAAAAGTATCTAACAAGATTAAGATTTATTGGCATTCAGAAGTATGATTCACAAGTTACAAGAGAAGCTAGCCAAGAAAGTCATGTTTTTGCTGGCTTATGGAGAGAACATCACTATTCTTTTGACTTGCATATCTTCTAATAACTACTAATAATGCCTTTGTGATTGTCAATAAGACATACCTCATTATGCATTTGTAATAAAATTTGCTTATGACATCAGTGAGAATCACCCATGTATACATTCTAAAGTTACTTTTAATCCCATGGTTAACCTTCATTATCCCAAAGGGAAAAAGCTAGGGACACTTGTTTAAGATATTGGTTAAAATCTATATTTTATTTTTGTGTACATCTGTTTTAAAAGTTTGTTTATAAAAATTAATTTTGTTATATAATTTCTGATTTATCTCAAAATAATTAGCACAAGTTCTTATTTTTCTAAAGTTTGATAAAAATGAAAATATTAGATTTATTTTGTAATTAGCTCTAATGCTACTTAATGTCACAAAAGAATAGTACAAAATGTGATTATATTAACTATTTTGTACCTTTTAAGACAGAAATTTGACCATTTAGATTTATTTAAATTAAGCATCATGGATTTCTTATGACACAATTCTTAAAAAATGTAATGTTCTTTTTTTTTTAGCATGCATATGTAAATTCTCATCAGAATGAAATGCCTTTCTGTATTGTATAAATAGTTCAGAAAATGTCTCCATAGGAATGTTTTAAAAATGCTTTTGTCACATATAACTCACAGAATATATGTAATATGCAATTATATTCAATAAAATGTACTTTGTGAATTAAAATTTAAGTGTTGGAAAATACATTTTCAAGTTTTTCATTTTTAATTTCTTTTTTTTTCTTTTTTTTTCCTTTTTTTAACTTTTATTTAATGAATATAAATTTCCAAAGTACAGCTTATGGATTACATTGGCTTCCCCCCCATAACCTCCCTCCCACCCGCAACCCTCCCCTTTCCCACTCCCTCTCCCCTTCCATTCACATCAAGATTCATTTTCGTTCCTCTTTATATACAGAAGATCAGTTTAGCATACATTAAGTAAAGATTTCAACAGTTTGCTCCCACACAGAAACATAAAGTGAAAAATACTGTTTGAGTACTAGTTATAGCATTAAATCTCAATGTACAGCACAGTAAGGACAGAGATCCTACATGAGGAGTAAGTGCACAGTGACTCCTGTTGTTGACTTAACAAATTGACACTCTTGTTTATGGCATCAGTAATCACCCTAGGCTCTTGTCATGAGCTGCCAAGGCTATGGAAGCCCCCTGAGTTCAGCAACTCTGATCATGTTTAGACAAGGCCATGGTCAAAGTGGAAGTTCTCTCCTCCCTTCAGAGAAAGGTGCCTCCTTCTTTGATGACCCATTCTTTCCACTGGGATCTCACTTGCAGAGATCTTTCATTTAGGGTTTTTTTTTTTTTTTTTCCCCAGAGTGTCTTGGCTTTCCATGCCTGAAATACTCTCATGGGCATTTCAGCTGGATCCGCATGCCTTAAGGCTGATTCTGAGGCCAGAGTGCTATTTAGGACATCTGCCATTCTATGGGTCTGCTGTGTATCTCACTTCCCATGTTGGATCATTCTCTCCCTTTTTTATTCTATCAGCTAGTATTTGCAGACACTATTCTTGTTTATGTGATCCCTTTGTTTCTTAGTCCTATCATTATGATCAATTGTGAATAGAAATTGATCACTGGGACTAGTGAGATGGCATTGGTACATGCCACCTTGATGGGATTGAATTGGAATCCCCTGGTATGTTTCTAACTCCACCGTTTGAGGTAAGTCAGCTTGAGCATGTCCCGAATTGCACATCTCTTCCCTCTCTTTCTCCCACTCTTATATTTAACAGCAATCACTTTTCAGTTAAGTTTCAGCACTTAAGAAGAATTGTGTATTGATTACAGTATTCAACCAAAAGTATTAAGTAGAACAAACAAACAAACAAAATACTAAGAGGAATAACATATTAAGCTGCTCATCAACAGTCAGGGTGAGGGCTGATCAAGTCACCGTTTCTCATAGTGTTCATTTCACTTTAACAGGTTTCCTTTTTGGTGCTCAGTTAGTTGTCACCTATCAAGGAGAACAAGTGGTATTTGAATGGAAACACACTAGATGACAGGAAACACTAAATGTGTGTGTGTATCCCCATTGAAAATTTCAATTTTGTTAAAAAATTCCTTTTTCTCAAGCCCAAGAAAAAATATACCTCTAGCTCGAGCTCTGCTTTTACACATCAAATTGAAAGTCACAAAGTAATTCAGTGTACAAAATATATTTGGAAAGTTTAAATGGCAGCCATAACTTTGATAAAAGTAAATATTTAAAATGAAGCTGTAGAACAAATTTATTTGTTGTCCTAGGTAAATGTTTTTCAATTTTAAGGGTTATTTTAGATTGAATCATTAAAAATGGTTGTGAAGTGTTTCAAAATTTGTGTTCTACAAAAATACCTGCTGTAAAAGAGAATCAATATTCTAAATAGGACATTTTAATAATTCTTACAGGCAAAAAGAAAATATTAGGGAGTATACAAGAATATTTCACTCTGTTATATTTGACCCTTACTTTAACCAAAATAATTTTATATGTACCTTAAAATTATTAATGGCTAACAATGCAGTGTTCATGTTCTATAGCATGAATCTGATTTAAAGGAAAGAAGTAATTGTCTATGGCACTGACCAGATTTAAAAACAGTGATTGGGCTTCAACTTCTGGAGAAATGCCTAGATATACCTTCCCTTCCCTCGTGGGAAGTACAGCTAACAATAGACCACACAAAACCAAGGATAAAAGATTCTGACCACCATTATAACCCACCCCCATCCCTAATAGCAAAGGGATAAACGTGGATCTGGGTATGGGAGCCAAGACTCTCATTCCAATTGATGGTAGTGAGGAAACTCTTCCATACCCTGGGGGATGCTTGAGCCCCTAATCCTGCCAGAGAGAAACCAGGTATCCCACTTCCCCTGGATTGTCATTGGAGGCAGAGTGAGGAACCTGGATTTCTGACTACACCTAACAGAAATGAAGTGAAGTACCTTTTCCTCAACCAATTGTGTCAGGGGAGGCCAGCTAAACAGAATATTTAAGCAATATCTAGAGTCTCATAAAACTAATGTGCTCATTTCAATAAAAACTCATGCCCTATCAAGAATCACAAAATTCTCAACCTGACTGTGGGAAGAAATGATAAACATATGTCAACACCAAGATGTAACAAATGTTAGGATGATCTTTTTTAAATTTTTATCTGACAATTATTTAAAACAGCCATCATCAAAATGCTTCAGAGAAATTACCAAGATATGAATAATAGAACGCCTAAAAGCATGAAAATAAATAGAAGTAACATCAATTCTACGTAATTTCTTGCAGACACTTAAAGAACATTTCTCAAATTGTTTTTATGAAACCAGTTTTAGCCTACTATCCAAATCAAAGACAGTCCAAATAGTAGAAACCTTTAGACTAATGTATTTCATGAGTATAGATCAAAAAACCCTTAACAAAGTGTTAGAACTATAGCTGGGCGATACATAGAAATAAAGCTGTTTCTTTTTGGAGATGACATGATGGGCTACCTGAAAAATTCTTTCTTTGAATAGGTGTCCTGCAGCCATTGTAATAGCTACAGTGTGGTCCAGGTGGTAAGAATAACCAATGAGGGCTGACAATGACTTGGAGTGGCAGGAGACAGTGTGTGGCTAGGGATAACACTCAACAGTGCATGTTTATGAGTGAGACAGACACCTGCCTGATGACATGATGAGCCAGCTTACCTGTTTTTATATAAAACATTAAATTTTATGCAATAATTTTTTTTACTTTAAAAACTACGGAGATTCTCAAAACGATTATCAAGCTACATAGATTCTTCCCTTTGTTGTGCTGTGAAGTTTCTAGAGGTGGAGCAAACAAAAATCTTTCACCTACACATAAAACTTAGAAGTTTGGGGCCAGCGCTGTGGCACAGTGGGTTAAAGCCCTGGCCTGAAGCACCAGCATCCCATATGGGTGCCGGTTCGAGTCCCAGCTGCTCCTCTTCCGATTCAGCTCTCTGCTATGGCCTGGGAGAGCAGTAGAAGATGGCCCAAGTCCATGGGAGACCCAGAAGAAGCTCCTGGCTTCGTATTGGCACAGCTCCGGCCGTTGCGGCCGTCTGGGGAGTGAACCAATGGATGGAAGACCTTTCTCTCTCTCTCTCTCTCTCTCTCTCTTCTCTCTTTCAAATAAATAAAATAAATCTTTAAAACATAGATGTTTAAAATGTTATAAAATAAATCTACCTAAAGACAAATCAAAAGTTTGTTTTTAATTTTGATTTATTTTTAATTGTGATCAGAACACAACTGGAGTTCTACCTTCTTAACAAACTTTCAAGTGCACAATACAGTAGCGTTAAGTATGGACACAATGCTATATAGCAGTTCTCAAGGATGTACTCAGCTTACAAAACTGAAACTTTATACTCTGAATAGCAATCTTTCATTTTACCCTTCCTCCAGCCCCTAGCAACCATCAGTCTATTTCCTGTTTTATGAGATCAAATAGAAGTGGAGTCATACAGTATTTGTTTTTCTGTTATTTGCTATCTCACTAAGTACAAGGTTCTTCAGATTCACTGATATTCTCACATATGGCAGGGTTTCCTTCTCTCTAAAAGCTGAATAATATTTATTGTGTGTATAGATTACACTTCATTTATTCATTTGTTGATGGAAATTATTTTGCTTTAGGCAGTAGTGCTGAAATTAATACAATAGTGCATAAATTGCTTTGAGATTCTGATTTCAATTCTTTTAGATTTATAGCCAGAATGGAATTGCTGGATCACAATTTATATCCATTAAATATTATCGATCTATTAACACTTCTTTACTTATGTTCTTGATATTTTTTATCTTTTAAGTTTCAGAATTAAAATAATTTATGAATACCATTATAGTATGGGTATTATGAGTTTGAATTTATTCTCTTTACTTTTAGCTTTTTTATGGTTCTCTTGCAGCTCATGAGCTCCCTAGAGAATTTTGTGAATCTTATACTTTCATATATTTTCATGTTGCTAGTTAGCATCTTTTTGTTTCTACTAGAACAAATCACTTTGTAATTTCTTTTTTAAAAACTTGTTTTATTTATCTGAAAGGTAGGCTATCAGTGAGAAGAGAGGAAAAGAGAGAGCAAGAGAGAAAAGCAGGTGGATTTTCCATCCATTGGTTCATTCCGCCAAGTGATACAACAGGCAGGGTTTGGCTGGGCCAAAAATCCAGGAGCCAAGAACTCCATCCGGATCTCCCATGTATGTGACAAAGGCCTAAATATTCAGGCCATCTTCTACTGCCTTCCCAGGTGCATTAGCAGAGAGCTGGATTGGAAGTGTGGAGCAGCTGAGACTTGAATTATCTCTGTTATTGTGATGTTGGCATTGAAAGTGGTGGCAAAACCTGCTGGGCCACAAAGACAGCCTCACTTTAACATTTCTTGTAATGAATGTTTTGTGATGGTGAACTACTTCTCTTGTTTTTTAATTTGGGAAAGTCTCTTCTTATTTTCTGTAGGATAATTTTTTTTTCAAAATTGTATTTTTTATTTGATAGCAGGGGTTGTGAGTTGGGGTGAAGACAAGGGGAAAAGAGATTTTTTCCATTTTCACTGGTTCATGCCGCAAATGCTCACAGCAGCCAGGGCAGTTTAGTTTATATACCTACAAACTCCATCGGGATCTTCTGCATGGGTAGAGTGTGGGCAGCATCCACTGCTTTCCCAAGTGCATTAACAGGAAGCTGGATTGGAAGCAGAATAGCCAGGACTTGAACCAGCCTGTGATACAGGACGTGACCATCCCTATAAGCAGCTTATCACACAATGTCACAAGGTTTGCCCCATGTAGGAAAGTTTTGCCAATGATAGTAGTCTTTTTGGCATTACTTTTACTTTTAGTGCTCTTAATAAATCATCTCACTCTCATCAGCCCACAACTTTCCACTGAGAAACCAACTGATAAGAGTCATTTTTCTACTGTTACTTTTAAAATTCTTTGTCTTTTGTTGATTTCATTAGACTTCATGTTGATGTAGATTTCTTTGATTTATCCTCTTTGAAATCTTTTTAATTTCAAAAGTCTGGATTTCTCACTTCAGATTTTGGAATTTTTAGCAATTAATTATTTAAATAAACTTTCTTCTATCTTCCTTCTGAGACACTAAAATGCATATTCTCCCACCTCCAGTGAGGCCCCATAAGTCCAGTAGATTTTCTTACTCTTTTCTACTTTTCACGTTTGTTTCTCTGAGTGGCTTTGAATTCATTTATCTTTTGCTTGATCAAGTCTGCTCTTGAATGCCCATGGTGAAAACCTTAATTCAGCTATTGCATTCTTTTTTTTTAAAGATTTATTTATTTACTTGAAAGTCAGAGTTACACAAAGAGAGGAGAGGCAGAAAGAGAGAGAGAGAGAGAGAGAGAGAGAGAGAGAGAGGTCTTTCATCCACTGATTCACTCTCCAATTGGCAGCAATGGACAAAGCTGCGCAAATCCGAAGCCAGGAGCCATGAGCTTCTTCTGGGTCTCCCACGTGAGTTCAGGGTCCCAAAGACTTGGACCATCTTCTACGGCTTTCCCAGGCCACAGCAGAGAGCTGGATCAGATGAGGAGCAGCCGGCAATCTAACCAGAGCCCATATGGGATGCCAGCACTGAAGGCGGTGGCTTTACCCAACTATTGCATCCTTTAGCTGCAGAATCTCTTTTGGTTCTTCATTATTTCTATCTGTTGATACACTCATTTTATTTATGTATTATTTCCCTGAGTTTTTTGGTTGTCTGTCTGTGTTCTCTTGTAACGCAGAAGCCTCTTGAAGGTGATGATTTTCAGTTTTTTGTAAGGCAGTCTATGTATCTTCAGGTCTTTAGGGCTAGCTACTGGAGATTTGTTTGGTGCTTTTACTGTGTTATGCTTTCCCGATTTTACTGTTCCTCATAGCTTTGCATTGATTCCTGCACATTTGAAGAAACAGCTACCTCTCCCAGCAGCTCTCAACAGACTGGCTTGGATTGAAGAAGACCTTGCAATCAGTCTGGCTAGACATTTCACATTTTGGCTTAGCTGCCTCAGGCATTGAGTTTTTCTTTTTGGTTTTCTTTCTTTCGTCAAGAGCCTATATTCTCTTGCTTCCTCTTGTGTTTGACGACATCGTTTACCTTTAGGGCTCAGTGTGGGGCAAAACACCTGGAGAAGTGACACCTGGAGAAGTGTCTTGAAAGGCTGGGGACGTCTTGGTTATTCTACACTATTTTTCTTCCTTCCTGGGGAAGAAGCCTCAGTTCTGCCCCTTTTCCCAATCTGAGATCTGTGCTAGTTACAGGAAGGTGCATACCCCTTTTTAATTTTTTCTAGCTGCTCTAGGCTTCTGGGTTATGCTGGTTCCTTCACACTCAGTGTGAGTTGGCACAGAAACCAGCCCCACGGAGTGCACTGAGATGCTGAGACACGAGTCTCAGATACACACTCTATCCCTGCCTAGCAGGAGTCATGGGTCAGGGAAACCTCTCTGGAGTCTGAGCTGTGCAGGTCTGGGGAAAATGTTGATGCAGTTAAAGTGAAAATGCTCATTTACCCGTTTCTCTGTGACTGTTCTTGATTTTTACTTATCTTCTAGAATTTTCATAATAGCATTTTAGTGGGTATAGCATTGTTTGGTGTTTCTCTGGAAGAGTAAGGCCTAAGACTTCCAGTGCTCTATGTTGCCAATGGCATTCTTCCAATGTTTATATTTTTAAAGTTATGAGAGTACATAAGTAGATGACAGAAGCTTTACAAATTGATTATTTTGAAATTTTTTATTTTTATTTATTTCTTTTTGACAGGCAGAGTGGACAGTGAGAGAGAGAGACAGAGAGAAAGGTCTTCTTTTTCCGTTGGTTCACCCCACAATGGCCACTGTGGCTAGCGCACCGCGCTGATCCGAAGCCAGGAGCCAGGTGCTTCTCCTGGTCTCCCATGTGGGTGCAGGGCCCAAGGACGTGGGCCATCCTCCACTGCCCTCCTGGGCCACAGCAGAGAGCTGGCCTGGAAGAGGAGCAACCGGGACAGAATCCAGCGCCCCGACCAGGACTAGAACCCTGTGTGCTGGTGCTGCAGGCGGAGGATTAGCCTATTGAGCCGCGGCGCCGGCCCCAAATTGATTCTTAATTTGGAAAACCAGAATAAAAGCTTAATCATTACCTATGAAGCTTAAATTTCTTTTCTTGCTCTTATTAACCAGTGCCTTACTATTTTCTACAGTGTTTTTCTGAGCTCACTAATTCAAAATGAAAGAACAATTTGAATTCATGGTCCCAAAACTTGTCCATTACAGTCAGTTGTAGATTGAAATGATATGTTTCTTTGTGTAATGGTATCACCCACTCAAAATTGTGGGCTTGCTTCCTGGGGAGTCTTAAATCACATCACGAAGAGTTAACATGCAAGCTAATTTGTTTGTAGCAAATAAGAACCTCATGAGGAATAATTTCCAAAGCCATGCCTCCTCGAGGAGAAGACATAGGTATCTTTTATTTTAGGAGGAAGTGAATATGCTAGAGAGGATCTTTTTGCCATCACAGGTAAGGGTAGGTACAAGTCCACACAGGCGTAGTTCAGAAACATGTCAGCATGCATTATAGGTTATGGTAATATGTCTTACGTTCCTCTAGGGCCAGAGATCCCAGTATGAAAATGAGGCAAAGGGTGACTTTTTGACCCACCTCCCCAAGTGTTGCTCTTTCAGTAGGGTGGTAGTCCGGGATGCCTGGCTATTTTATCTTTCCTGGGAATGCGATTGAAAACCTGAAAGACAACTTTAGAGGTCAGCTGGTGCTTTTAAGGCCTTGAAATAGAAATGGGTCTCATAAACACATTTGAGCTACTCAGGGCGTTAGCCAGTGATAAGAGAAACAGGTATTTTCTCATTTTTATCTCTTCGTTTGAGTCTAACCATGTCAAATTCATCTGTCTCTCATCTCTGTTCCAGTCATATCAGTTTGCCAAAATGCTTATTCCTTTGTAGCCATGACTCTGCCTTTGAGCACAGAACTAAATGGGGTCCAATTAATGTAATTGCACGTTTCATAAAACAACTGGTATCCACTGGACTGAGCTTGGACTGGAAGCTTCGCAGTGTGAATGAAAGTTACCAAAGACATGAACTGTGGCTCCTTACACTGGGCTGACTCGGCAAAGAATGATGACGAATGCAGCTGAATTTTTGCAAAATCATGACAGCTAGGGCAAAATGTTTTACATTCTTGATCTTTGAATCAGTGAGATCGTAAGTTAGAACTTAGGCACTCATCATCTATGTTTTTCCTTTACACTAGAGATAACAGAATGCTTTAGAGTTTAGTAGGTTACACAAGACAAGACTTGCTAACCAGTAACTCCAGAGGGAGAGAACTGAGCATCAACAAGCACGTTGCTTCAGCTTGGAAATCCCAAGAGCTTGCACTTGGGGAAGGATGTTGAGGCATTTAAGCCATTTAGGGAGATCATAATTTGGATCTGGCTTTTTTTTTTTTTTAATTAGCTCACAGTTGTGCTGAGCGAAAAGAAACTTTAAATTTCCATGTTTCTTTCTCAGGCTCTTTTCCACTTCAAAATGTTTCCTGGTTTTGAACTGATAGGAATTGTAGAAAATGGGAAGAAATTCTTGAATTTAAAGTTTACAGTTTTTTTTTTTTTTGCTTCATTTGATCTCTTTTATGACAATGCTCAAAAGTGTTTTACAATATAGATGTACTGAAACTTTCCTTGTGCAAATTTTTTTAGCTTTTGTTAGTACAAGGCCTTAGTACCACTTAGGATTCAATTAACATTATTATGACAAAAACTATGTGTATATATTATTTCACTTAGTTCATGGAAATGAGTGTGTTATTTAGAGGATTTGCTTATTCATTCCACAAACATTTATTGAAGGCTTGCTTTCACAGCAGTGTGCTAACACAATCACTATAGGATGAAAGAAGTTCTTCCCTTTAAAGGATTTCTAGGCTACATCTGGATAAAAAGATGAGAAAAAATTTTCAATACAAAATGAAAAGTGCTTTATTTTTTTCACTGAATAGTCCCTGGGATATAAATAGGAACAAGCATACACAAAAGATCTTAGCTAAGTAGCTTTCTTTAAGAATGGCTGGCCTTCCCACAGGCTTTATTACAGAAATGAATACCTTCTCAAATTCTCATTTTTAACATTTATGGAAAGTTTTCAGAGTCCTGACTTTTCAGAGTCAGACCCCTCTAGTTTTTCTTCCCAACTTCTTTATTATTCTTTAATACTGCTGCTTCAGTTGTATTGCCTGGGTAAACTGAAACACTTCTAGGCACAGGACATGCCCAGGGTGAGACCAGAACCCTGAATTTTGGAAAAGGCCTCTTCTTTCTCCCTGACAACTTCATAAGACACAGAGTAATCCTTCCCCCACCCCTTAGATCCTCATGGTGTGCAGAGAAATAATATACATTTTACTGAAGGCTTCATCATACAAAAAGAAAATGCAGCATAGAAAATTATTACGTGGTTGTAGCCCTATACTGCAAGAGTTTCTACCAGGCCCATTTCCTGTTTACATACAGGTTGTCTCCAGCAGTGGAAAAACAGATAGTATCTCATTCAGAGTTTAAGGCAAGTATCCAAAATGTTTAAAGATAATGAAATATGTTCACATTTCTCAGCCTGTGGTACATCTCCTGAAGCTCATCTTCACTAGGATTGACCACCAATATCATTGACTATGGCAATATACATTCAGGAAAAATTCTCCCTCTGATCTTAGAACATTCACATCAAAACAATCAGGAAAAATTCTCCCTCTGATCTTAAAACATTCACATCTAAACAATCCCATGGAAATGTGAAGTCAGTATACTTACAGAATTCTTAATTGTATAATATAAGATAATAGTTTCTTGAGTCAAAAATAATCCAATTTAGCAGGCTGAAGTATAACAAAGTCTTTGCATTAATTTTTACTCTCTTTCCATTAAATGAAAAAAAGTACCAAAGTAAATTTAAGATCTAATCTCATGATTCCTGTAGGTAAAATATGAACCCGTAACATTCATCAACTGGCTCTTTGAAGCCCCTCACGAGACCTAAAACAAACTGACCATCCAAAATATGAGCAGTGTTTAATAGTTTACTGTCTTAACTATCCTAGATACAGAAAATAGTGTATATACTTTATATCATAAGAAAATATATGGGTGAGTGTATGCTTAATGAGTTATTCATACATGCATGCAGTCACTCTCCATATTTGCATCTGTGTGGAATGATTCTTATTCAAAGAGATAGAGTTGGGAACCCAAACCCCCTTAAGCTGGGTGGTAAGAAATAGCATCTTAAATGTTAGAGTGAGCATAGGGATAGGATTAAGTGATAAAGTGATGATATAGATAGGATTAAGTGTTAAAGGGATCATATAAATAGGACTAAATATTTGATAATAATAATAGAATCAAAAAAGAGTGAATGCTCCAATATGGGAAGCATTCCATACAGCAGACTCATAGAATGACAATCATTTCAGATAACACTCTGGCCTCAGAATCAGCCCTTCAGGCATTCTGGTCTGGCTGAAAAACCCATGAGAGCACATCAGGCATGGAAATCCAAAACACTGTAGCAAAGAGGGTCCCTCACAGAGGACTTCTGTGGGTGAGACCCCAATAGAAAGAAGTGGTCATCAAAGAAGGATGTACTTTTCTCTGAAGGGAGGAGAGAACTTCTGCTTTGCTTATGGCCTTGTCTAAATACTGAAGGAGTTTGTGGATTCAAAAGGCTTCCAAAGCCTAGGCACCTCATATCAAAAACCTCCAGTGATTACTGATGTCATACATTGTCGCTCCCCCTTTTCGTGGAGGAACGACACAGGACCCTGCGCTGTTCTTTTGTCTGCTCGGCCCTCCCCGGGTTTGCTGCTGGTTCTTCCCGGGTTGGCTACCGACCCTTCCACCTCCGTGGAAGGGCGGTTCCCCCTGCCACTTTCCCCACTTCCGCGGGGGAGCAGCACACCGCCGGCCGGCTCTCTCAGGGGCTGCTCAGATGTTCCTCAGGTGTTCCTCTTAGATGTTCCTGGTGCATATTGTCTCTCTCCTCCTTTATAGTCCTCTTCCACCAATCCCAACTCTGCTACCCACACGCCGAGTACGCTGCTCTCCTCCAATCAGGAGCAGGTCCTACAGCTTATTGGTTGAACTGGAGGCAGCTGTGTAGAAGCTGTTTACTCCTCTCCCAGCGCCATATTGTGGGAGAGCAGATGCATAGAATAAGTCTTAATTCCAGTAACAGTCTAGTCCGAGTTGCTCCCCACAATACATAAGACTGTTAATTGTTAAATTAACAACAGGAGTCACTGTGCACTAACATCCCATGCAGGACCTCTCTCCTCAAAGAGTTAGATTATGAGAGTTAATAGTAAAACTGATTGCAAAGATTTACCTTGCTTTAATGTATTAAGTGGAGGATATTATCACTGTATCATAAGCTATAATGTCTAAGTGCTTGCAAAATATCCACCATTTTTAGGTTCTTCTCCAAAGTTAGCTTCATCAAATACACACACACACACACACACATTTAGAAAGAGAGAGAGATAAGTCAAACCTCAGAAAGATTTACTTTAACTGAATTAAAAAGTACTTTCTTTCCTTATTTTAAAAATAATCCTGGAGCTGTTGCTGTGGCGTAGTGGGTAAAGCCACCACCTGCAGTGCCGGCATCCCATATGGGCACTGGTTCAATTCCCAGCTGCTCCACTTCCAATCCAGCTCTTTGCTATGGCCTGGGAAAGCAGTAGAAGGTGGCCCAAGTCCTTGGGTCCCTGCACGCACTTGGGGGACCCGGAAGAAGCTCCTGGCTCCTGGCTTTGGATTGGCACAGCTCTGGCCATTGTGGCCAATTGGGGAGTGAATCAGCAGACTGAAGACCTCTCTTTCTCTCTGCCTCTCCCTCTCTCGCTGTGTAACTCTTTCAAATAAATAAATAAATCTTTAAAAAAATCCTGTTAGTGTTTTATTGCACAGTAGGGTAATAGCAGTTAACAATAATATACTTTACTTTTCTAAATAGCTAGAAGAAATACTTCTGAAAGTTCACACCACAAAGAAACCTTGAATATATGAAATGATCGATGCTAATTATCCTAAGAGGATAATTAAAAGGTATGCATATATCCAAATATTACCTTGTACCCCATAAATATGTACAATTACTGTTTGTCAATAAGTTAAAACAGAGAGACGGAGTGGTAAACAAAATAAAGTGTCTATCCTCATGGAAATTACCTTTTACTGAAAGAGACAAACTAATTAGAAACTAAAATATATAATATATTAACAAAGATTAATTACAAAGAAAGATAATGTAGGCAAAGTAATGTTAATATGTGATTTTGAGATACAATGATTAAAAAATTTTCTGAAGAAGATCCAACTAGAGATCAGAGTAATGTTATGTAAATATATTAGAAAAGATGCTGCAATCTGAGGGGCAGAAAGTGAAGAGATCCTAAGGCCATCCTGTGAGGTCTAAGGAGAAACAGGAAGTTTATGCAGTAGCCCATCCTTATCTGTGGGTTTGCTCTCCCAGATTTTAATTACTCATGGCCAATTATGGCCTAAAGATACTAACTAAAAGTAATTATTTCATAAATTTCCATTCTGAGTAACATGATTAAATCTTGCACCAACCAAACTTCCTTGCACAGTGGATGTGAGCCATCCCTGAGTTTAGCTTGTCTACATGATTTACCTACTCATTAATAACTAGTGACCATCTTGGCTATCAGATCAGCTGTCTTGGTACGGTATTGCATTACTTGTTCAGATAACCCTTATTTTACTTAATAATGGCCACAAATTGCATGATCAATAGTAATGGCAATTTTAGTACAGCATATCTTTATAATAGATACATAAACACAGCTGAAAACATAGTATATATGCTGATCAGTACTGCCTGTGGTTTCAGTCATCTACTGGGGGTCTTGGAACATCTTTTCTAAAGGTAAAAGTTGACCACTATATAGATATAAGGGAATGAATGAGTATGAAGAATACGAAATAAGCAAGAAAGTTAAGGACTGAATCATGTCTATATAGGCCATGAAACAGACTTTGAAATTTATTCTCAATATTATGAAAAGGTATAGATTATGAAAGAAGATTAGTTCTCTTTTATACAAGGACATCAATATATAGGTATCCTCGTTCAGCTTTATAAATTTCCAGGGATCTAGGTCCCCCTATCTTGCAGTTCAATTATCCTCAGGAGACGGGGAAGGTATTTGGCATAGTGGTTTCAGTTACCACTTGGAATGCCTGCTCATGTTCCAGAGTGCCTGGCTCAAGTTCCAATCCAGTTTTCTGCTAATGTGCATCCATGCAGGAGATGACAACTCAAGTACTTGAGCCTCTGCCACTCATGTTAAAGATCTAGATGGAGTTAATGGCTCCTGGCTTCTGACTGTTCCTGACTGTTGTGGGTAATTAGATAATGAACCCTCAGGTGAAAGACATTCTCTCTCTCTCTCCTCTCTCTCTCTCTCCCTCCCTCCCTGCCCCCTATCTGTGCCTCTGACTCCTTGCCTTTAAAACAAAATAATGAAAACAAGTACATCTAAAAAAAAATCATCTTCAGGATGTGACTTCTCATTCAGAGACAGAAATGCCTCAATGAATGCTAGCCATCAACTCTGCTGTTAAGCCACCATAAGATGAAAAGGAGCAAAGAAAACGTTTCTGTGTATGAAGTTATATCCCATAAAGTATTCAGGGCTTTTCTGTTTACATTCTACTGAATAGAACTCAGTCTTGTGGCTATGTCTATCTTTGAGAGAAAATAAAAATGTAGTTTTCATGCTAGTCATCTGTGAATACATCACGGCATCACTTTTCAAAGAAGAATCATTAAGTAGGCATTGGTAGAAAATAAATGGCTCTTAGGCCGGTGCCATGGCTCACTTGGCTAATCCTCTGCCTGCGGCACTGGCGCCCCAGGGTTCTAGTCCTGGTTGGGGCACTGGATACTAGTCCCGGTTGCTCCTCTTCCAGTCCAGCTCTCTGCTGTGGCCTGGGAGGGCAGAGGAGGGTGGCACAAGTGCTTGGGCCCTGCACCCGCATGGGAGACTGGGGGGAAGTACCTGGGTCCTGGCTTCGGATGGGTGCAGCGCCGGCTGTAGCGGCCATTAGGGGAGTGAACCAATGGAAGGAAGACCTTTCTCTCTGTCTCTCTCGCTGTCTATAATTCTCTCTCTCTGTCTCCCTCTCTCACTGTCTAAGAAAAAAAAACAAAAAGAAAGAAAAATGGCTCTGATGTAAGAAACCATTGGGTGGTGCTGAGTGAAAGCATGGTATGAGTTGGTTGTTATTATTATTATTAAAGGACTGTTCATGGAAGATTCAAGAGTTGAAACATGAAGAACAGTTAACAGTCTATAATAGCAATCTAAATTCTATTAAGGTCATCTTAATAATAATTCAGTAGATTTCTAGTTCTAAGGTGTACCTTAGATTCAATTACCAATTGTTCATTTTACTTCTCTAAGGTTTAATTTGCTTGTTTACTCACTTTTTTGGCTTCAAAAAATACAAAGAAACCATTGTAATCTATAAGCTGTACTTTGGAAATTTATATTCATTAAATAAAAGTTAAAAAAATACAAAGTCAATTGACAATAGAGGGTTTTCCTACATTTATTCCAATGAGATTCTCATTAGACCTCATTTAAAATTAATTCTGTACATATAATTAAACATAAAACTTCGTGATAAAACAAATTAATGTATGTTTGGTAGACAGCAGCCTTTAGAAAAATTTTTGAAATCAGTGTTATTGGACCGGTGCTGTGGTGTAGCAGGTAAAACCGCCACCTGCAGTGCTGGCATCCTATATGGGCACTGGTTCAAGACCCGGCTGCTCCACTTCTGATCCAGCTCTCTGCTGTGATCCGGGAAAGCAGTAGAAGATATCCCAAGTCCTTGGGCCTCTACACCCATGTGGGAGACCTGGAAGAAGCTCCTAGCTCCTGGCTCCTGTCTTTGGATCAGCTCAGCTCCAACTGGGGAGTAAACCAGCAATGGAAGTCCTCTCTCTCTCTCTCTCTCTCTCTCTTTCCTTCTGCCTCTTTCTCTCTCTCTGTAACTCTGACTTTCAAATAAATAAATAAATCTTCTTTTAAAAAAAAGAAATAAATCAGTGTTATCTATTACAGAGCATAACTCATGACGAAACCCTTTTCTGTCATTCTCTTGCCAGATCAAATTTCCTAGACTTTGAAACAGAATTTCCCTTTAATACAAATATCTCTTTAATGTGGAGATGGAATACAGCTAGAAAAGAAGAAAGAAAGCAAAAAAAAGGAGAAAAAAGTGATACTTATCTTTATAAAAGGCTTTGGCTGAAGGCAACAAGAAAAATAATCTTGAAATTTTACTTTAAGGTTTTGACTATTTTGCTGTGTGTTTTTATATTAATCATTTATACTGAATATTCTTAATAAGGTACACCTTTTTTAACCAAGGACAGAAAAGTTTTGCTTTGTTTCTGAACAGATAGAGCTTTAAACTTGGCTGTGGAAATGCGCTTTGTGTTGTGCACAACTGAACGCAATGTAAAGGGAGAGAAAAATATAAGCAGACGAAGAATCCAGGCAACAAGGCACTACTTTCTCATTAGCTAAAAACAATTAAATTTTATTTCAAAAGTTGTTTGATTTGCTTGATATCTTGGGTTTCAGACAGCTGATTATGCAGTGGTCTCACAGAGGTATTAGGAAAATTCCACTGATTATATTTATTTTCTCCAGCCCTTTAGTTAAATCATACATTTGGGAAAGCCACTCAGAAGATCAGGGGCAGATAAAAAAGAGGACTTCAAAAATTAATCTCCTAAGGAACAGTGTGGTGGGCGATGAGGTAATGGCCTATACATAGTCTAGGAAGAAAAATTTTTCAATATTTTTATACTTCATTTTGATATGCCTTGGAGTTAACAGCAGAATCATCCCAGGAAATTCTTTCGTAAACAAAATATGGCCATCTGAGCAATATGCTGCACTATCAAGCCGGATCTAGACGGATCTCATGTTTATTTTAACCAGGCTTGGCCAATCTCCACAGGGTAAGAACAGTTGTTTTAGGAGTTGTTTATAGGATCTTCTTGGTTTTCACTGAATTACATTTCTCCAAAGTTTCATTTCCTTTTTATTCTGCTATCGGTGTTTCCATATCATTCAAAGAACAGAAGTGATGGTGGAGGTCAACTTTCACAGCTACAAAATACAAGATATAAAAGCATTTCCCTTTGAAAAACAAAAAAGTCTATCTTTTTAAAGTCTGAAATTGCCCTCCAAGCTCATAATTATGTCTCATGTAATGGTTAATCAAAACAGAAAATGAGCATGCTGTGAAAATAAATCAGGCTTTTAATAACTTAAAACCCTCTTAGTCTTTAAACTGTCTCTTTGGAAGAATATGAAATGTTGCAAGAATTGATCATCATAAGCCGGCGCCGTGGCTCAATAGGCTAATCCTCCACCTTGCGGCGCCGGCACACCGGGTTCGAGTCCCGGTTGGGGCGCCGGATTCTGTCCCGGTTGCCCCTCTTCCAGGCCAGCTCTCTGCTATGGCCAGGGAGTGCAGTGGAGGATGGCCCAGGTGCTTGGGCCCTGCACCCCATGGGAGACCAGGAAAAGCACCTGGCTCCTGGCTCCTGCCAGGATCAGCGCGGTGCGCCGGCTGCAGCGGCGGCCATTGGAGGGTGAACCAACGGCAAAAAGGAAGACCTTTCTCTCTCTGTCTCTCTCTCTCACTGTCCACTCTGCCTGTCAAAAAAAAAAAAAAAAAAAAAAAAAAAAAAAAAAAAAAAGAAAGAATTGATCATCATAGTGTTCACCAAGGAAAAGGGCATCAGGGATATCGAAGTGTTAGATGGGAGTACAAGGTTAACAAATCATAGATGATTGATTTAATTGAATTTATTCCTTTCATAGTAATTATATTTTGAATGAGATAAAAATATTACCCCACTTGTATATTGTTTTTAGTCATCTTGCTAGGTGGCTCTAATCTCAGGAGTGGGACATGACTCCTGATTTGATTTCTCTGCATATAATCATAGAGTAAGACTGGAGTGAAAAGTAAGGGGAAAAGCAGAAACCCAAAGGATAGCTGATACGCTTAACTAGTGACTGGATTAATGGAAGATATTTTGGGGGGAGGCATAGAGATGAGAAATACTAGGCAAAATTAAGGAATGCTAATGTGTGTGGCACAGATTATTAAAATGGAAGAAGAAAGTGAGGATCTGGGATTCACGAGCCGGTTGATGAATCTGCAAAAGCAAATTGAAGCCATCTTATGAAGAATTTCCAGTAATATCTTGAGGAACTTGTATTTTCTTCTACACACAATTAAAATTTTATGGATGAAATTATATCCATTTTGTGGATGAAATTATATAACCGGTTCTGTGGAGCCAAAGCAATGCTGCTCCTAAATTCATCCATCTTAATAATCCTTTAATACTATACAAATTAATAAGAACAGCAATACAACCCCACAAATCCCTTCAGCTTAAATGGAAAACAGAGAAAACTATCACTTCAAATCAACTGTAAGTAGAAACTAAACATTCCCCTTTTCCATTTCAGTTTCAATTTAATAGGACTACAAAAATCAGTGGATTGATGTCCAGCTACTGATGCATCCACCAAAAAGATCAGCTCGGGTGATTCCCACCAAGACACAAAAAAGCTTCCCCAAGTCCTGCTGCAAAGATCTTTCCTTTACTAAACTACATCTATGTTGAATGTAAAGTCTCATATTTTAAGCATGAAAAATGTACAAAAGAGGTTTTATTCTCATGTCTGTCCGCTGGAGCCCATCACTGAAATGACCCGGCACTCGCTTCTCAGAGGAATATTTTTTGCTCCTTTGGACATCAGGCTTGATGGTATCACTTCTAGGCTTCCAGCCAACTGGGCACAGTTCCCCGCGTTTGTCAGTAAACTGAAAGCCCTGGCCTGAGCTAGTCTCAGAGTCCTCTTCAGAGAGCTGCTGACAGGAGGTCATTTACGCTCACCTGCTGAAGGATATCTGTGTCATCAATGGTAAGGAGCCCCCCTCCCCTGAAGAGGTGCCTGAATCAGCCTTTAAGATCCCACAATCCTGAGCAATTGTGCACTTGGGGTCCGACTCCAAGGGAACATTCATGGGTCCCTGCTCTCCTTGTTTCATGAGGGTGCTGATCCATGCCAGGGAACAGGTAAGAACCCACAGAAGCACCACTCACTTGGCAGTTGTTTTTCTTAAATTCCTCTGTCTTATCACTGAAAGCAATGACCTGCATGAGGTTTCACAAAGGTGAAATGAAGAGGGTAAAAGAAAAAGCGTGAGTTTTCCTCTGTAGTCAGACAGGTTGATATCTTTGAACTGACCATCTGGCATAACAGCTGTGGCTTTGAAGTTGGGGGCAGGGTGCCCAACTTTGACATTTCCTGAAGACACCATGCTCTCATCGGTCCCAACACACAAGACTTAGAGGACATTTTGAGCAGCCAGGAAGACGTGCCAAACACCACTGTTTAGCGGAGCTGTTTCTTGACTACTCAACCACCTTTGCAGAGAGTAGAAGGAAGTATCATGAAAAACTCAGGGGAAGTTGGAAGGAAATGGAGAGGCTTAGACTGATCTAAAATCACCACCAAAAGAAAGAAATAAAGTCTATGTTAAAATACTAAAACACTGAAAAGGAACTCTTGTATATCAGTGCACTGGCAGCAGATAAGGAACTCCAAAAGATGCAGTCTGGAGAATTATTACTTTTGGGAAGAAAGGAAAAAAAGGAAGGAAGAGATGACCATTTTAAATTGTCAAGATCCAAAAGAAGCAATTAACTAGAAATTTTGGATACTGAGACAAAAAGAAAAAAAAATCACAGAATACAAAACGTAAAAACTGTTTCTTAAGTACCATAAATTAAATAAATTGTACTTTCCTACACTGACAAAGGGTTAGGGGAGCCATCCTTCAACTAAGAATAAAAAATTTCAGGAAGGATGGATTTTGTAGATATAGATAAAAATATTCTAAAATTCATATAAACAGTCACTAATCTAGAATAGTCAAAATATTTTGAAATAAAAATAAAATGGGATCAATGATTCTATCTGATATAAATGCATTCTGTATCACTAAAGTAATCAAGACTTTGGTGTTAGTGGAGAAATACACATATAGTTGCTGAATGACTTTTGACAGAGATGTAAGAGCGATTCAATAGAAGAAAGAATTTTCAACAAAAAATGCTGGGGCAGTTGAGCATCTGTAGGCAAAAAAATAAACCTCAATCTAAATCTCATATCTCATACACAAATGAGTGTCATCAATTACAAACTTAAAGGCAAAATGTAACACCACAGGATCTTAGGAAAAACAGGAGGAAATCTTCGGGATATAGAGCCATGTGAAAACTTCTTGGACTTGATACCAAAAGTATGTCTCACAGAAGTAAAAGCTCAATACAGTAGTCTCATCAAAGCTGTAAACTTTTTCTCTAGAAGAAAAGTTTGCCACATAAAGCATTGTCTCCATTCTGTGAAGAAGATAAATTCACAAGCGACAGATTGAGAGAAAAATATTGCAAACCACATATTTGAAAAAAAAAAAAACTAGAATACATAAAAGAAAAATCTCAAACTCGATTGTAAAAATATGCATTAGAAAATTGGCAAAGAACACGAACATGCATTTACCTGAAGGGAGTATATGGAGGGTAATTATGTGAAAAGATGTTCAGCATCATTTACCATTGAAATTCAAATTAAAACTATGCTGAGAAAGAACTACACACATATTGGAATGGCTAAAATAAAAACAAGTTTTAAGATCAAATGCTGACACGGTGGCAAGGAAAATGGATCACATAAATTCTAGTGGGGATGTAAAATGGAATCATTAACTTGGACAAGCGGATGCAGCTTTTAATAAGATTAAATATGGAACTACTATACAGTCTAACAATCAAACTCATAGGCCTATATCCCAGGGAAATGAAAACTTATGTCCATACAAAATCTATTACATGATTATTTTAAATCAGCTTTATTCATGATAACTAAAAACTGGACACAATCCAGATATTCAACAGAGGAATGGCTAACCAAAGGGTAGTATATCCATAGCATGAATGCTACTCAACAATGAAAAAAGTTGATATTGAAATACACAACAAATAATCCCAAGGTATCACACTGAGTGAAAAAAGACAGTCTAACAAGATTACAAACTGTATGATTCCTTTTATGTATCATTCTTCAAATGACAAAATTATAGAGATTGGAAAAATATTCATTTGTTGGGAGGAGAAGGGGAAGAGAAATAGTATATTGTGATTATAAAAGGGTAGCACAAGGGATCTTACAATGAAACTCTTCAGTACTTTGACTAGAGTGGTACTTAATAAATCTATATATGTGATTGAATTACATGGAATTAAGCACACATTGTGTTATTCAGGGTTTTCCAGATAAAATAGAGCCAAAACTCATGTGTGTATATGGATATTTATTATGGGAATTGGCTCGTATGATTAAGGAAAAAGAGGTTTCATGCTGTACTACCTGCATGCTAAGCAACTAGGAAATCTGGTGCTGTAATTCAGGCTGATTCTGAACCTGAGAACCACGAGAATGAATGAATTGACTGCTACTCTGTGGCTGCAGACCCAGGGAAGCAGAGAAGGGGCCACTGGTATAAGTCCCAGCATTTGAAGGCTCAAGAACCAGGAGTTTCAGTGTTTGAGGGTGGGAGATGGACGTATTACTGAAGAGAGAGTGAATCTGTACTTATTCTTCCATTTTGTTCTATTTAGGTCCCTAATATGTTAGATAATGTCCACCCACAATGATGAGGGTGCATTTTCTTTACTCAATTGATACTTTAAATGCTAATCTCTTCTGGAAATACCCTTAAGACACCCAGTAATAAAATTTTATGGTTAACTGGCATTCCTTAGCCTATTTATATTGACACGATTAATTACTACACACATACATGCATGCAGACACAGATAAATGTGTACACAACTGGTGAAATATGAATGCAGTTGATGTATTCTGTTAATGTTAATGTCCTGGTTGTGATATTATAACATAGCTGGGTAAGCTGTCAGCACTGGGGAAAGCTAAATGAAGGATATACCAGTTCTTTGTATAATTTATTACAAACGCTTATAGGTCCACAATTTTCTTATAATCAAACGTTTAAAACGTATACCTCACAACCTATGGGATACATTTAAAATGATGATCAATGAAATTTAATAGTTTTAAATGCTTGTATTAATGAAAGAATGAATATTAATATAACCCCTAGCTCAAAAAATTAGAAAGAAAATATCAAATAAAACAACACATATACACAGACACACAGAGATTTTTTTAAAATTTTTTGAAAGTCAAGTCAGCAAAATAAACTGCTAACAGAATCAGAATAAAACACCAATACTCATAATACATGACAGGGAGTACAAAATAATTGAAAGAAAATAAATTTAAAACATTTGGCATCACTTTGCTCACAGTCTCTACAAATAGAATGTGAAAGCCTACATGAAAAGATATTGTTTCTCAAAGACATAGTAGGTTACACAAAAGAAATAGAGAAAAATTTTAAGGAAATACCACAAATAAAGGGACTCATGTCAGATGCTCACATAGGAAAATTGTACCATATCTTCAAAAATGAGATGGTCCTAGTGATGCATGAATCGTTTCAGAGTGTAGAAAACTAGGGAATTTCTTAATCTTCTAAATAAGGAAGTATAGCAGTGAAACTCATCTGATGAGATCAGTACAGTAACAGACCAATAACACTTGTTGATATTTTTGCGAAAATACTAAATATTATTGAATCAAACACTAATAAAATAATACATTACACAAAATGGGATGAATTCCATGGATGCAAACCAGATTCAATATCAAAAAATATTGTAATATAAAATACTTAGTGATCCTACTTTTAGAAATAGCTGAGGATACAGTTGCCATGGTATAAAAACCTACATCTTCAGCTTACTTGCATTAATTGCAACATTGCCTGTAATTATGAAACATTAGTAATAACCTTAAATACTCTAACATAGTGATTAGTTGAATAAACTATGGGTTATCCATGCAACGAAGAACTTGTAAAACAATGAGAAAGCTTTCCATGAACTGATATAAGACTTCCATAACATATGTTTAAGTTAAAAACAGAAGATTAATCATACTTCACTTTTCCTTTAGGACAATGAAAAAAATCACACAGACATGTTACGTGTTGAACATTACAAAAAAGCAACAGGGAGAAATTCCAGAAGTCAGTGATCTTGGTTCCTTACAGCAAATGGATGAGATCATGATTGAGGACTGGAAGCAGCAAGTGCATCACAGGGCTGGAGAGGAGTGACAGTCCTCTGAGCATCTATTTTATTTGGTAAACATTGAGTTTTGAAACCATGTTATAATATCCCACTCTAAGATGAATGAATGAATAAAACCAGCAATGATCAAAAGAACTAAAATGCAATACAAATGAAAACTAGTCTATTGAAGTGTATTTCAAACAAAAACCATAAACATACTGAAAGGGGAAGAGAAAACTAACGTGAGTGACCTTTGATTATAGTCTTTTAATGATAAATATAAAACTAAAATATAAATAAACCAATTCTGAACTGCAAATAGTAGCTTTTCTTCCAAGTATAATAGGTTGACAATTTTGAAACTGTTTTAGATGTATTCTAGAATTGAGCCAATAAGTAAATATATAGACAATAATCAGATTCAGATATCTGTGTCAAAGAGAGGAGTCATGGTAATACTCAATGATATTCCCCCGATCCCCCTTTAAGAATCTTTATTTTTTTTAAAAAAAGATTTATTTATTTATTTGAAACACTGAGTTACAGAGGCAGAGAGAGAGTGAGAGAAAGAGAAAGAGAGAATATTTTTTTTAAAAAAGGTTTTATTTCTTTATTTGGAAGGCAGAGTTACAGAGAGAGAGGGAGGGAGAGAGAGAGAGAAGGGAGAGAAATCCACTGGTTCACTCTTCAAATAGCTGCAACTACCAGGGCTGAGCCAGGTCAAAGGCCCAGAAGCCAGGAGCTTCTCCTGGGTTTCCCACATGGGTTACAGGGGCCCAAGGAGTTGGGCCGTCTTCTACTGTTTCCCCAGGTGGATTATCAGGGAGCTGGAAAGGAATTTTTACTGCAGACTCTATCGGCTTCCATCCGTGATGGGGGAGGTGCAGGCGGTGGCTCTACCCACTGCACCACAGTGCCAATCCTGGAATATTTCTCTTGATGCAGGGGGACAGCTTTCATCTATCCACAATCCATGGGAATTATGCCTAGCATGCCACTGCATGTATGATCTAAAGAGACAGCATAGCATAAGCTTTATAGAATTATTTGATTCTTACTTTAAACAATGTGCATGAAAAATAGCGTTACCCACGGTTTTGCAGCAAGTGCGGACTACTGACTGTTTCTGTATTTTTTTTTTAATTTTTTTTTTTTTTGACAGGCAGAGTGGACAGTGAGAGAGAGAGAGAGAGAAAGGTCTTCCTTTGCCGTTGGTTCACCCTCCAATAGCCGCCACAGCCGGCGCACCGCGCCGATCCAATGGCAGGAGCCAGGTATTTATCCTGGTCTCCCATGGGGTGCAGGGCCCAAGCACCTGGGCCATCCTCCACTGCACTCCCTGGCCACAGCAGAGAGCTGACCTGGAAGAGGGGCAACCGGGACAGCATCCGGCGCCCTGACCGGGACTAGAACCCAGTGTGCCGGCGCCGCAAGGCGGAGGATTAGCCTAGTGAGTGCTTCTGTATTTTATTGGGTCAGAGACATAACCAGTGGTTATATATTGACTGGCTGCTAGCCTCTGTATCTAAAATATTGAATAGTTGCATCAGAGACCACAAAGCTTACAAAGTTGAAAATACTTACTGTCTGGTCCTTTACAATGACAACAACAAAATCACCTGATCCCTGCCCTAAACTACAGAATTATAAATTAAATTCAAATGTAGAATTATATTATATTCAGTTGTTATAAAATATGTTTTAAGATAAAAGGACTCATAGTACTTAAATCAACTAAATTTTATCATATTCTCCATAATTAATGACAACAAAAATAAACCCACTCAATTGACATGTTATTGATTGGTACAGCCAAATCCTTTTTTTTTTTTTTTAACATTTCTTGCAAGGAATGTTGGTGTATGTGGATGTTCTTTTTAAAGAGGATTCTGTTATTAATGATTTTGAAATATGGTGCACAAAATCATTCTCCTTGGAAAACCTTTTCTTTTCAAAGATTTATTTATTTATTTATTTGAAAGGCAGAGTGTCAGAGAGGGAGGGAGACAGAGCGAGTGAGAGAGAGAGAGGAAGAGAGAGAGAGAAAGAGAGAGAGATGCTCCACCCTCTGTTTCACTCCCCAGATGCCTGCAACAGCCAGGGCTGGGCAATCCCGAAGCCAGTGGTATATAAGGGACCCAATGACCTGAGCTATTATCTGCTGCCTTTCCAGGTGCATTAGCAGGAAGCTGGATGGAAGGCAGAAGAGTCAGGGCTGGTACTAGCACTCTGATACGGGATACAGGTGTTGCAAAAAGGGATGTAAACTGTTGCACCACAATGCCCTCCCATGCCCACCCCATCCCCCAAAATTGTGACACTCATTGCTCTAATAAAGACTCTAAGGGGGGTGAGCATCTGCCACAGTGGCTAAGATGCAACTTGAGATTCCCACATTTCCCATTAGAGTTTGAGTCACAGCTCTGCTTCTGATTCCAGCTTCCTGCTAATGTGCACTCCATGGAAGAAACAGGTGGTGATTCATGTCCTGGGGGCCTCACCACTCACATGGGAGATCCAGGTGGAGTTCCAGGCTCCTGGCTTTGGCTTGGCCCACCCTATGATTGCTGGCAGTATCTGGGGAGAGAAACAGCAGATGGAAGATCTCTGTTTCTCTATGTATCTTTCTCTGTCTCTCTTCCACCAAATATATAAAAATAAATTTAAAAAAAATTAAAAAGATCTGAGGGAGACAGAATTCTCATTGTGTGTGTGTGGGGTGTGTGAAACAAAGCATATATGTGTAAGTTATACTTTTTAAAACAGATAATAGTATGAAGGGGGTAACAATAGCCTCAAATCTCACTATACAAATAATACTGGTGGAATTAAAAACTATAAGGAAGCTGTATGCATACATGGATAGTGTTATAGATTGAACAGAACGTGGGTTCTCAAACTCATGCAGCTATTTATACTCTGAAGTCTTACGTCAAGGGTGGAAGGATTATTGGTAGAGACTTGATTTCATTATGGCGACTAAGAGACGGGTCTAGTGGAAGGTCTGTAGGTCATTGTGGTCTTTCCCTCAGAAGGCAGTTCTCTCAAGAATGTTGGTTATTTAAGTTGAGTGTAGTCTAGCTTCCCTCTCTGCTTCCTGGCTCACCATGTCATTGTTCCTCTGCATCTCCGCACCACAACCAGCCTTCACCAGATGCCAGAAAATGGGACTTCCTGATCCTGAACCATGAACCTGCAAACTGTGAGCTGGAACAACCCTTTGCTTCCCAACAAGCTCCTCTCATTTCTTTTAAAGTTGCAGTAAGCTAACTTAGACAGATAGGAAACTAAGAAAGACAGAAAATTATAGGATTAAAAAATAAAACATTTCCTTCTCCATTTTATCTCATTCTACCAATCAAAGGTAATCTTTTCTGTTTGGAATTCTTCCCAGTTTAATATTTTTAAGACAGAGGTATTTCTACTTATGCATTCCTTATGTTGTTGTCTTATAGAACAGACATCTTATTATACACACTGTTTTGCACCGTGAATTTTACATTTGATTATGTGCTTTGAACAGTTTGTGTTTTTTTTTTTTTAGTCCAGTGGTTTTCTTTTTCTTTTTAACTTTTATTTAGTAAATATAAATTTCCAAAGTACAGTTTATGGATTACAATGGATCCCCCCCCCCATAACTTCCCTCCTACCCGCAATCCTCCCATCTCCCACTCCCTCTCCCATTCCATTCTTATCAAGATTCATTTTCAATTATCTTTATATACAGAAGATCAATTTAGTATATATTAAGGAAAGATTTCAACAGTTTACATCCACACAGAACATAAAGTGTAAAATACTGTCTGAGTACTAGTTATAGCATTAATTCACATTGAACAACACATTAAGGACAGAGATCCTACATGAGGAGTAAGTGCACAGTGACTCCTCTTGTTGACTTAACAAATTGACACTCTTGTTTATAGCATCAGTAATCTCCCTAGGTTCTAGTCATGAGTTGCCAAGGCTATGGAAGCCTTTTGAGTTTGCGGACATTGATCTTATTTAGACAAGGTCATAGTCAAAGTGGAAGTTCTCTCCTCCCTTCAGAGAAAGGTACCTCCTTTGATGACCCGTTCTTTCCACTGGGATTTCACTTGCAGAGATCTTTCATATAGTTTTTTTTAAATTTTTTAAAAAATTTATTTATTTATTTGCCAGAGTCTTGGCTTTCCATGCCTAAAATACTCTCATGGGCTCTTCAGCCAGATCTGCATGCCTTAAGGGCTGATTCTGAGGCCAGAGTGCTGTTTAGGACATCTGCCATTCTATGAGTCTGCTGTGTATCCCGCTTCCCATGATGGATCATTCTCTCCCTTTTTGATTCTATCAGTTAGTATTAGCAGACACTAGTCTTGTTTATGTGATCCCTCTGACTCTTAGACCTATCAGTGTCATCAGTTGTGAACTGAAATTGATCACTTGGACTAGCGAGATGGCATTGGTACATGTAACCTTGGTGGGATTGTATTGGAATCCCCTGGCACATTTCTAACTCCACCATTTGGGGCAAGTCAGCTTGAGCATGTCCCAAATTGTACATTTCCTCCCTCTCTTATTGCCACTCTTATATTTAACAGAGATCACTTTTCAGTTAAATTTAAACACCTAAGAATAATTGTATATTACATAGTTCAACAAATAGTATTAACTAGAACAAAAAAATACTAAAAGGGATAAAGTATTAAATTGTACATCAACAGTTGGGACAAAGGCTGAACAAGTCACTGTTTTTCATAGTGTCCATTTCACTTCACCAGGTTTCCTTTTTGGTGCTCAGTTAGTTATCACCGATCAGGGAGAACATATGATATTTGTCCCTTTGGGACTGGCTTAGTTCTTTCAGCATGATGTTTTCCAGATTCCTCCATTTTGTTGCAACTGACTGGATTTCATTGTTTTTGACTGCTGTATAGTATTCTATAGGGTACATATCCCATAATTTCTTTTTCCAGTCTACTGTTGAAGGGCATTTGGGTTGATTCCAGATCTTAGCTATTGTGAATTGAGCTGCAATAAACATTAAGGTCCAGACAGCTTTTTTGTTTGCCAATTTAATTTCCCACTGTTGGTGGGAATGCAAACTGGTAAAGCCACTATGGAAGTCAGTCTGGAGATTCCTCAGAAACCTGAATATAACCCTACCACACAACCCAGTCATCCCACTCCTTGGAATTTACCCAAAGGAAATTAAATTGGCAATAAAAAAAAAGCTGTCTGCACCTTAATGTTTATTGCAGCTCAATTCACAATAGCTAAGACCTTGAACAGTTTTTTTTAAATAAAGGATTTCACTTTATTTTATTTTAATTTATTTGAAAGGAGTAAGACACAGACAGACATAGAGAGATCATCTATGTTGGTTCACGCTAAATGCCCACAACAACTAGGACTGTGCAAGGCTGAAACTAGGAACGCAATCCAGGTCTTCCATGTGGGTGGCAGGGACCATGTACTTGAGCCATCACTGCTGCCTCCAAGGTATTTCATTAGGAGAACGCTACAGCTGGAAGTAGAACCAGGACTTGAACTCAAGCATTTCCATTTCAGATACTACAGGTGTCTCAAGCAGCATTATTTTTTTAAAGATTTATTTATTTATTTAAAAGGGTAACAGAGAATGGGAGAGACAGAGACAGAGACAGAGACATCGTCCATCTGCTGGTTCACTCCCCAGGGCTGGCCACACTGAAGTCAGGAGACAGGAGCTTCATCCAGGTCTCCCATTTGGGTGGCAAAGGCCCAAGTGCCTGGGCTGTCTTCCACTGCTTTTCCCAGGTCATTAGCAGGAGCAGCTGGGACTTGAACTGGTGTCCATATAGGATGCTGGCATCGTAGGCTGCAACTTTATCTACTATGCCACAATGCTGGCCCCCCAAGCAGCATCTTAACCACTGCACCAAATGCCTACGCTTGAAGAACTTTTGATATCAGCATTCATTTTTATTTTCAGTGATGTTAATAAGAGGTTTCCAAAACGTCTGTGGAAAAAGCATATTATAAAATAATTATGCTTAAATAAAATTTAATTCCATTTTCACAAATTGTTGAAGTACCTTTATACCTTTGATACTATCCCCAAACTTAGTAAAGGAATTCCCTATAGTTGGAACCGTTGCTTTTAGAATTTACTGTTGTCACTATTTACTAATTATTTTTGCAGTAACAAAAATGTTGAAATGAAATCTTTGCACATGTATTTTTTTTTTTTTTTTTTTTTGACAGGCAGAGTGGACAGTGAGAGAGAGAGACAGAGAGAGAAAGGTCTTCCTTTGCCGCTGGTTCACCCTCCAATGGCCGCCGCTGCAGCCGGCGCACCGCGCTGATCCTGGCAGGAGCCAGGAGCCAGGTGCTTTTCCTGGTCTCCCATGGGGTGCAGGGCCCAAGCACCTGGGCCATCCTCCACTGCACTCCCTGGCCATAGCAGAGAGCTGGCCTGGAAGAGGGGCAACCGGGACAGAATCCGGCGCCCCAACCGGGACTAGAACCCGGTGTGCCGGCGCCGCAAGGTGGAGGATTAGCCTATTGAGCCACGGCGCCGGCGAAATCTTTGCACATGTATTTGATACAGCTATATTTATAGAGTAAAATCCTGAAAATGGATTTCTAGATGAAAACTTAAAAATATAATTAAATTGCCTTCTGTAAAATTAGACTACTGTATGCTCAATAATGAATAATGTTTTTTCTTCACATCCCTACTGGCAGTGAAAATTCTTTTATTTGAGATATATTTAAGTGTCACACACATAAAAGTCAATATTGAGGAGACACATTACTCTATCCTCAGAAATAAGCAAGTGAATAGTGCTTTTTTTGTGAAAATTATAATGGCAAAATGTATAAAGTATATTGAGTTCAAGAGTTCACTAGCTATAAATTAAGCAGCATTAAAGAAGGAAATAGTTCAGTTGCTTATTGAGCAAAGTTAGTTATGTTGTTATTAAATTCATAAGTAATAACTGCTATGAATTTCCTGCCTAAAATTAGACAAATACCAGAGAAAGTATATTGGTGTCCTGTTGATGTTATTTTTATAATTGCTTACATTTGTTTGTTAGAGTTAAATGCCCAGGGATTTGAAACTTACCTAAATGAACTCCTTGTGTTTTCCTGTTTGTCCCTATTGTTAGGCAATAATCCTGCTGGGTATTTTAGATTTCTCCCAGGAATATCACATTTACATCAACCACAGATTAACAATGGTGAATTAAACCAATGGAAAGGAATCAGATGCAGGGTTAGGAGCATAGATATTTTCTTAAAGGAACTCTCTCTGGTAGATCTCTAGTTGTAGGCCTTAGAGACCACCAGTCTTTTCCAAAATTAGAGATCTTTGTGGTGTTGAGTAAATTATTCGCATTAATGAGTAATTGCTGAACGTAGTAAGCACTTACATCTAAAAAAGATTGTAAAATCTTGTAGCCATTGAAAAGCTGGCTTCTTGTCTGTTTGGAAAGTTGAAGTATGAGCATTATCTTAACTAAAGCTGTTAAGAACCGAATATGTTTGTACTGTTCCTTCCCTTATAAGATTATGTGACTTTGTGGTCCAATTGGATTCACTGGCAGTGGCCACTTTTATTTTTCTAAATAAATTCCTTCTGACATTTCATAGACCCAGAGTCAAGAGTTGATTGAAAATGGATGAAAAATTCCATGTTTCTACTGTCAAAGGAATAACAACAAAAGGCTTTTTTTTGTCTTTCTTAAAACCCATTAGAAAGGCATGGGTGTTGGTTGGTTAGGCTGGTTTTCAAGTGGTTCAAGAAAATGCTTATGTGGAACATTGTGCTCAGATATTATTAGTCCCTTTGAGGGGAACACCATGCACCAGTTAAAATCCCAGGCGAAGACTCTGAACTACTTGCCAACTTTTGCTAAGATTATTGGATCTGTCAGGAAGTTTTGTGCAAACCAAGCTGAGTATGAGTTCTGTTAGACAGGATACTTGCACAACAAATCGGGTAAAGTAAGTTTATTACTCACCTATAGGCAGTAAGAATCAACTGAAGCAAAATGAGGTAGTCCCTGAAGGCTCAGGAAAGCTGAGCAGGACAGAAGTTGTTGATGCGTACGCCATACTTTGCACCTCAGCTGAGGCACCTTAACAGCACTCGCTGTGGGTTTTATACCCTGGGGAACTTAGCTAAAGCTTTGGAGGACAACCTGTTCTAGGAGGGCCAAGGACAAAGCATGAGCTGTCTCAACAGTTCCTGCTGACTCTTGGGATGTTGTGTTCTTGGTACATCCTGCCTGATAATTGCAAGCAAGAGGGGAAAGAACTGAGTTTGCCAAGGCCATTCAGGAACTTGTTCATTCCTGACCTTCTGTTGTCCTTTAACCCTCCCCTGAATTGGAACACTGTCTTTTCTCCTGTTCATATTCTACAGGTATCCACAGTTAAAGCCTAACAATTCTCTTGAAAGTGCTTCCTAAACTCTTCAGGATTCATTCTCAGATTCACCTTTGAGTTTCTCCATGAGTGCTCTTTACTTTCAAAAACATTTTTTTCCTTTGATTGCACAATTAAATATGAGATAGGTACAGCACATAGAAATCTGCTGGGGTAAGATTGACCAGCTGGCAAAAGACAGAGCCACAACAAAATGCAAGTGTCCGTCTTCTATTCCAGTGCACTTTTGACTCAATATGCTCCTTTAATTTAACAGCAGCAGAATTTATTCTGTAATTGACTGGAGACTTGATAATCCATTTAGTGTTAAAGGGGGACACAGAAGATGCTGGATGTATCCTGAACTTCTTGTGGAGAAAAGTAAATACATGCAGAATAGCGGAATAATGTAAACTAAACAAATAGTAAAAGGGGACAGACATGATTCAGAAAGATAAAGCTCAGTTGTGTAGTTAGAGCCAAAAGATAGATTTTTATGAATTATTGGAGTTAATGAGTAGACTTTTCAGAGACTATCTTCCCTGGAGTTGTGGGCAATATTGGGAAGTAACGTGGACTGTTAGCTAACTGGAACTGAATGTAGTAGACAGTTGTTCATTTATTCCCTGACATTTCCTTCTCTTTTCTGTTACCCAAAATACACTTTCATTCTCAGTTATGAATTTTGGGTGATATTAACTTCACCCAAATTGCTCAGGTTGATAAGTTTGTACCACCTTCTACTCTCAGTGATCGGTGCAGTGTTGGGCACGAAGCCAAATTAAAGTTAAGGATGTAAAGAGGTATTTTGGAATATTATATGGAATGGGAAGTCTCTCTTTGTCTCTCTTCTTATATAGGAAGTGACATCTGCAACTTCGATAGCTTAGGTATTACAACTAGGTAGAGTTGAGGACTAATCTAGGATCTCAGAAGAGAGAGAGAAAAGAAGAAACATGTGATGATGATATAGTCTGAGCTAGATCAAGCCTGGCCTGAAGGTTTCTCCCAATGTCTGCATTATCAGTAAGCTGGAGTCAGCATTGGCGCTGGCTATTGAGCCCAGGGACTTCAATATAGCATGCATGCATCTTAACTGGTATTTTTTCCCCAAAAATGTTTATTTACTTATTTATATTTGAAAGGTAGGGCAGGGATCTGCTTATCTCTGTATGCCACAACACCAACTCCAGGGCCTCTTAATTAAATGAAGAACCAGAACATAAGGCATAGCCTTATAATAGTGGGTGCAAATACTCCTAGGAACCACGTGTCCCCCTGAACATTGCTTTAACAAATAAATCCTGATTTTGTCATCCTCTTTGCCTTTCCTTATCACTTTGCTGATGTGCCCCCTCAATCTATGGGAAATTTAAGTGTCACCCACATACAGTGAGCATGACATCATTCACACATCCCTGGGCTGTTTGGTCCAGGAAGTATTAAAAAGCAAGGACTCTCAGAAAACTGTGGACATACTGTGACTAAGCTATCAGTCATTTCTTGAAAGAAAAATGAAGTCAATATAGTGAGTCATTTATCAGACCAGATTTATGACAGGTAAATGGTTTTCTCCTCATTCTGTTATTATGACTTTTAAACTTGATGTAGCTATATTTTTAATTTTATTGAGTGATGTCTAGAAAAATATACATGGTTATAAATGAGGGTTCTGTTACGGGCTTGTTAGAGGATCTGCAGCATGTGAGGTATTCTTTCCATTGGTACTTGCTTAGAGAACTGCCTTTTCCATCAAAGCCTGGTTAGTCTGACCCTCCCACAGCAAGAATGTAAAACAAACAGAAACCATCTGGAAACAATGACAAAGCAAAGTCCAGTAAAGGCATTCCTGGGGTGATGGGCAGCAGGTATTTCAGATGAACAGAAAGTCTTCCAAATTATATGTGTTGTAGATCTAAGCAGTAATTACAAGTCATATGTATAACTGGAGTTACAGAAATCCCAGTATTAGGACAGCATGCTATATCGTTGCAAACAAAGCCCAAGTAGAAATCTGTTCTTCAAAAGGATACAAGCTAGCAGCAGCAGCAGCAAATGCATAGCTCTGAGACAAGGAGAAAAGACTTTCTGTTTCTTTGTTACAACATCTTATGTAAGTGTTTTTTTTCAAGGTTTATTTTATTTATTTGAAAGACAGAGTTACAGAGAAAGGTAGAGCTAGAGAGAGGTCCTCCACTGGTTCACTCCCCAAATGACCGCAACGGCCAGAACTGAGCTGATCTGAAGCCAGGAGCCAGGAGCTTCCTCCAGGTCTTCCCATGCAGGTGCAGGGACCCAAAGTCATCTTCCACTGTTTTCCTAAGCCATAGCAGAGAGTTGGATCAGAAGTGGAGCATCCAGGTCTTGAACCAGCACTTAAATGAGATGCTGGCACTGCAAGCCAGGGCTTTAACCCACTGCACCACAGAGCTGGCCCCTTAAGTGGGTTTAAAAAGAATTTTTTTGGTAAGGATGGATTGGAAGCTAACATTACAACATTTATGATGGCTCACTCTGGGACCTCAGAGTGCCTTGAGGTCATCATTATGGAGTTTGTTATTGTACTAATCTTTTCTAGCTGCAACACACTACCCTAAAAACAGTGAATTTAGGCAGCTGATTTATTGCAATCGATTCCCAACATGTTAGAGTGGAAAGAACTTGAGAACTTATCTACCCTCATTTTAAGGACAGAAAATTGGGAGTCAGAAAGTTTAAGAAAATTTCTTTGGTTGTAGGTCTAAAAGTATCAAAACTGTGACACAAATTTAGGTAACCTTTAATGGTAAATGTTTTTGAAATTAGATTTCATTAGAAAATGGATTCTACTAGATTTGTAAACTGAAGCATCATGTTAACTTATAGCCCTCCCTTCAGTACACAATGTAGAATTTACCCTTCAAAGTGTCAATAAATATTTATTAAGAGCCTATTAACTGTCCAGAAGACAAAACTCCTCTTGCACAAAGTAGACCTCCAGAAGGAATTATTCTTTAAAATAATCTTCAAAGTTGACTTTTAATTCAATCTTCATTTATTTGATCATTGCTTCTTTTAACAAATATTTTCTGGCAATAAAATATTTAGGTACTGTTCTAGTCATTTTTCTACTTACTGGGTACACAACAGAGAACAAAATAGATGGCTTACTGCCTTTGTTTATACATATTCCTGTTGTGAAGCCAGAAAATACACATAAAAAGTTACAAAGTTATGAGAGCTATGGAAAATTATGTTGAATGGTAAAAGGGTAATTTGGAAGTGTGAGAGTCTTGTAATTTTAAATAAGATAATTAAGTAGGTATCAATGAGGTAGTGATAATTTTTAAAATTTTTATTATTTTCAATTTATTTGAAAGAGATATGGGGAGAGAGGAGAGAAAGAGAGACAGGAAGGGAGAGAGAGAGAGAAGGAAAGGGAGAGAGACACACACAGAGAGACAGACAGACAGACCGGGCAATCTTCTATCCTCTAGTTCACTTTCCAAATTCCCACAAAAGCCAAGAATTGACTAGGCTGAAGCCAGGAGCTAAGAATTCAATCCAGGTCTCCCATGTAGGTGGCAGGACCCACTACTTTAGCTATCTCCTATTGCCTCCCTGGATGTGCATTAGCAGGACGTGGGAATCAGAAGCGGAGCTGGGACGCATACCCAGGCACTGCAATATGGGATGCAGACATCACAAGTGTTACCTTAGCCATCATACCAAGTGCTTGCCCCAGAGAGAGTGATATTTGAGTGAACATTTTAGGTGGTGAGGAGTTGTATAAAGATATTCCTAGACATAGGAAAAGCCCGAGGCTGTAAAATGGAAGTATATGTGGAAAATAGGCATGCATCTAGGTTATTTAGAAAACAGCAAACAAGCCAGTGTGGCTGGTAGCAGAGAACAAGAAAGGAGCAGACAGAGAAGAGAGGGAAGGGGTCACAGGGTAATATTACTTACGATCAGTGGTAAAATGAAAAAAATCTTAACTGCCTTCCCTACTCTGGAAGGAGGGAAACAAGTTACACACAAAAAATAAAACAAAAATGACCAAAGATTTCTCGTAAAAAGCAACATAAGCAAGACTATCAAATATTTTTAAAAGGAAAAAAAGAGAGTACTTAAGGAAAATAGATGATAAATATTTACCAGCTCATTCTATGAAAATGACATTACATTAATGTCAAAACTAAACAAGGCATTACAATAAAACAAAACTATAGGAATATATGCTTAACAAAATTTTAATAAATAAAACTCAATCTCAATGATATATTAAATGGATAACACATCATAAACAAATAGAGTTTACCCTAGGAATGCAATATTGGTTTAACTTTCTTTTTTTTTTAAGATTTATTTATTTATTTGAAAGCAGGAGTTACACATAGAGAGGAGATGCAGAGAGAGAGAGAGAGAGAGGTCTTCCATCCGTTGGTTCACTCCCCAGTTTGCCACAACTGTCCGAGCTGCCCCGATTCTAAGCCAGGAGCCAGGAGCCTCCTCCAGTCTCCCACGCGGTGCAGGGGCCCAAGGACTTGGGCCATCTTCTACTGCTTTCCCAGGTCATAGCAGAGAGCTCGATCGGAAGTGGAGCAGCTGGGTCTTGAACCGGCACCCATATGGGATGCCAGCACTTCAGGCCAGGGCGTTTACCCACTGAGCCACAGAGGTAGCCCCAAGATTTGTTTTACTTTCAAAAATCAGTTGCTATGGGAGGTGGCATTAAGCCTAGCGGTGAGACACCTGTGTCCCATATCAGAATGCCTGGATTTGATTCTTGTCTCCAGCTCCTGACTCCAGCTTCCTGCCAGTGCAGACCTAGGGAGACAGTGGAGATGGTTCAAGTAATTGGCTTCCCAGCTCCAGCATAATGTGTTTTTTTTTTTGTTTTGTTTTGTTTTGTTTTGTTTTTTAAATCCAACACTCTGAGGCTGGTGTTGTGGCATAGTGGGTAAAGCCGCAGCCTGAAATGCTGGCATCCCATATGCGTACCAGTTCATGTTCTGGCTGCTCCACCTCTGATCCAGCTCCCTGCTAATGGCCTTGGAAAATAGCAGAAGATGGTTCAAGTGCTTATCCCCCTGCTACCCAAGTGGGAGGCCTGGAAGAAGCTCCCCGCTCCTGGCTTCAGCCTGGTCCAGACCTGGCTGTTACGGATACCTGGGGAGTGAAGATGGAAGATCTTTCTCTGTCTCTCCCTCTCTAACTCTGACTTCCAAATAAATAAATAAATCTGTTCCTAAATAAACCTCCTTAGGACTAAAAGTTTTAATGAATTCATTTGGAGAAGGATCTAAGTGAGCAAAGCATTGGGTACAGACAGGAAATGAGGACAATTCTATGATTAGGTACCTTCCTCAGCTTCAAAAAAATGACAGCCAACTGGAGCCAGGCTAATGCTGTCATTGGTAACGAAGCAGCCAATTGCTCATGATACTATACATTATATTACCACATAGAGTACCACATCACAATAAAGAGTTATTACTCTGAATCCACTATCAGCCCAGAGAAGTTACTGGGCTTTTTGTTGTTCAGAGTGAATTTGTTGGTGATCTGTGAGATTGTTTATGTTCAATAGGACAAGACAAGGGCCTGTGCATGAGCTAGCAGAAAGCTTTTAAAAACACAATGGCCTAGTTGTGTCAACTTGGTTCTTGTGTGTCAAGGTCTACTTTTTTTTTTTTTTTTCTTTCCCTAACTATTCTCTGCTAAAGAAGTCAAAATTTTCATAGAGGAAGACGGGTCTCCACCCAGGTATAATCTGATACGGCTTCTTTGAAATCTTCCCTCCCACACTGCTCAACACAGTAGCCACAATTTTAGCTGCTTGATATTTTGAGCTGCTTCATCACATTTTATTATTTAAAATACTTAAATGCCACCTTGTGTGTGTGTGCCTGTGTGTCATTTTTATTAATATGTCATGGACTGAGGCAAAGATTTGTAACGTGAGAGTTGATTTGCCCTGAGATCTGATCTTGCAAATAGGTGAAGCTGGTCAAATCTCTAGAACCCTAGTCCCTGTTGCTCCTCTTCCAGTCCAGCTCTCTGCTGTGGCCCGGGAAGGCAGTGGAGAAATGGCCCAAGTGCTTAGGCACCTGCACCCGCATGGGAGACTAGGAAGAAGCACCTGGCTCCTGGCTTCGGATCGTTGCACCACCGGCCATGATGGCCATTTGGGGAGTGAACCAATGGAAGGAAGACCTTTCTCTCTCTCTCTCTCTCTCACTGTCTATAACTCTACCTGTCAAAAGAAAAAAGAAAAAAGTCTCTAGAACCCGGCCTTATCAGTATTCCGTCCACTGCTTTGCACTGCAATTTTTCTCTTTTTTAAATGACTAGGAATATATTCAGCAAATGACACTTGAAGATAAGGCAATATTGCTGGCTACATTTCTCATATTAATAATGAAATCATGAAGCATATCTAATATTAGATTCATAATTTTATTACTATGTGTAAAGCAATAGATGAAAGAAAAATGAAATTCTTATCTCCGTTTTAACTGAATTTTCATTAAGAAAAGTTTCTTTGGATACTCTACTGGAAGCCATCCTCTTCTTTGACTTCTACAGCTGCATAGATCCATTTCTGTTTTACATTAGTAATTTAATTACATCTCTTCTCTGCAAACAAATGGCATTTTCCAAGGCAGGAAGTGAGACCATTGTGCCTCATTCCTTATTATGTTTAAGTCAGTGCTTCACACAAATGAGAACCCAATGAATCATTTGTAATAACAACATGAATCTGCATCACACATAGTTTTGCTTGAGAATTTGATATTTAATTTTTTTAATGTTCACAAGAGCATTTAGTTTCAATCTCTGATACATAAAATATTTTAGTAAAGAAAAGTTTTGATGCATAAAATATTAATTTCAAAATAATTTTGAGTCAAGTAAAGTGGGAAATAGTACTTTTTAAAAGAAAAAATGAATGACTATTGTTTCACCTCATCCCAGTTAGAATGCCTATCATCCAAAAATCAAAAAACAAGGGCTGATGCTATGGCATAGCAGGTAAAGCCGCCACAGCAGTGTGAGCATCCCATATGGTCTCCGGTTCGAGTCCTGGCTGCTCCACTTCTGATCCAGCTCTCTGCAATGGCTTGGGAAAGCAATAGAAGATGGCCCAACTCCTTGGGCCCTGTACCCATGTGGGAGACCCAGAAGAAGCTCCTGGCTCCTGGCTTCGGATAGGCACAGTTCCGGCCCTTGCAGGCAATTGGGGAGTGAACCAGCGGATGGAAGATCTCTGTCTCTCTCTCTCGTCTTTCCTTCTCTCTCTGTGTTACTCTGCCTTTCAAATAAGTAAATAAATCTTTAAAAAAAATAAAAAAAAAAAAACAATAAATGCTGGTAAGGATGCAGGGAAAAAGGAACCCTAATCCACCGCTGGTGGTAATGTAAACTAGTACAACCATTATGAAAGACAGTATGGGGATTCCTCGGATATCTGAAAATAGATCTACTATATGACCCAGCCATTCCACTTTCAGGAATTTATCCAAACAAAATGAAATCAGCATATGAAAGAGTTATCTGTACCTCCATGTTTATTGTAGTTAAATTCACAATAGCTAAAATACGGAATCAATCCAGATGTTCATCAACTAATAATTGGATAAAGAAAATATGGTATGTATATACTGTGGAATATTACTCAGCCATAAAAAATGAAGCCTGGTCTTTTGCAAAAAATGGATGTAAGTGGAAACCATTATACTTAGTGAAATAAGCCAGTCTCAAAAAGACAAATACCATATGTGTTCTCTGATATGTGACAGTTAATGTAGAATACAAAAAAGTTGAAAGAGTCATTTGGGGATATGATAGTTATTTTATCCCTTGTTTATACTGTGGTGGAACTGTGGCCTTCCTATTTTTTACTTGTTGAGTATTACAGTGAGTGGTGAATTATTCCTGTGAATGTAGAGTGGATTAAAATTATTGTTTGCAAAACCTGATGAAGAGAGGGGAGGGAGGGGGGATCAGGGGTCAGCAGTGGAGTTAGGGAAGCATGGTTGTCTTCTTGGAACGGTACATATGGAATGCATAAAATCTGTTCTTTTATATTAATAAAAAATTACATTATTATATAAATAAAAAATTACAAAATGGAGCAGCCTGGACTCAAATAGGTGCTCATATGGGATGTGGTATTGCAGGTAGTAGCTTAACCCACTGCACCATAATGCCAGTCCTCACCTACAATGTTTATAAAATTAACTGATAATGTTGTTATATTACCTTAAAAGAAAAAATTGTAAGATTACACATATTTGAGCTTATTTAAACATCATTATATGATAACTATAAATATAATTAAATAATATTAATGTCCAAATCTGCTTCTTAAAAATTCTGTAATGATCCATTATTTCATTTTAAGAATCAAAAATATGAAATGGTGAAAAATTTAAATAAAACTGGTAACTGAAATAACTATAAAAATTACTAATAATTTTTACCTCAGAGGAATCATTGAGATGGAATTCTTATTTTTCAGGCTTTAATGGCAGCAATTGGCAACACCTTGAATAGCCACCAGGTGTCAGACTTATACTAGTTTATGCAATATTCCTTTCGTATCTGGCAGGCAGTTGGAGGTTGAGTTTTGGGGGCAATAATAAAGTAAATTGAATAGAAGGAGAAAAACACACAGTGCTATTCCAGAGATCAGAAGGAAGACATTTAAAACATGCTTCTAGATAAGACCTATTTATCCAATTGTGAAATGGTAAAATCTGAAAAGTAATTGGACGTATTTATTCATAGTGAGACAAAAAAATTCATGATGTTTGAGTTTTAAAAATGAGGCAAACTGTATTCTTAAAACATTAAAATAAGTTCATATTTTAATTGGAAAAGCATTTGTTAGCTGGAAAAGAGTAGTATACAGTTATCATATGTATGCATGTATACATGTGTGTATGTTAAAGGGTAGCCTGTTGTTAACAATGACTATTTATGGATGGTGATGTAGTTTAAATATTTTCTTTTTCTGTACCTTTTTATGTTCTTCAAATTCTGTAATGATCGCATAATTCTTCATTACATATATAAATACTAACAAGTAACGTTTCTCTAAATTATTTCTACCCTATAAGAACTTGTGATTCATTCTGGTGATGCACTCTGATAAAATTATAAAGGCAATACAAGACAGAGATCTTTTAAAAAGATGGCTGTGGTGTTGGAACTGGATTCCTAAACTCCTTTATCCTGCTCTCAATGATACCTTATTTAGCATGTATTTTATCTTTGAATCTAGTCATTTGATTTCTTTTGTGATGTCACGTATTTTTCATTTTATTTCTTCAGTGTATCAAATGCCTCAATAATAAATGCTGAAATTGACTTATTTAATCTTTATAACAGCCATAGACCATAGCTGCTATATTTATTAAATTTGGGAACAGAGCTGGGATTTGAAATTAAGCAATCAGATACCACATTCTTGACTACTCTGCTAAACCCGAAATGCCATATGGATGGTTGATGATGTTTTAAAGTGGTGAATATTTTGAGAATTTGCTGAAAACAAGTCTCAGACTATAAAAGTTAAATGTAGAAAATGTGGGGAGCAAACCGGACTAGACTGTTACTGGAATTAAGACTTATTCTATGCATCTGCTCTCCCACAATATGGCGCTGGGAGAGAAGTAAACAGCTTCCGCACAGCTGCCTCCAGTTCAACTAATAAACTGTAGGACTTGCTCCTGATTGGAGGAGAGCAGCGTACTCGGCGTGTGGGCAGCCGAGTTGGGATTGGCGGAGGAGGACTATAAAGGAGGAGAGAGACGGCATGCACCAGGAACATCTATGGGGAACATCTAAGGGAACCCGTGCAGCCCCCGAGAGAGCCGGCCGGCGGTGTGCCGCTCCCCTGCGGAAGTGGGGAATGCGGCCAGGGGGAACTGCCCTTCCACGGAGGTGGAAGGGATAGTAGCCAACCCGGGAAGAACCAGCAGCAAACCCGGGGAGGGCCGAGCAGACGAAAGAACAGCGCAGGGTCCTGTGTTGCTCCTCCACGAAGAGGGGGAGCGACATAATGGTGCCGTGACTCGGATATGAAGCCTAGGCAGGGTCTAGTGTCGTTCCTCCACGAAGAGGGGGAGCGACATAATGGTGCCGTGACTCGGATAGGAAACTTAGGAGGGAAGAAACGGGAAGAAGCAGGAAAATACCGGAGAGAGAGACTAGCGAAGAGCCTAGGGGAAAGCCGGACGAGAAAGGTGCCGGAAGAAGCTATTGAAAGCCTAGGCATAGACTTGGATATGGACTGTGGGAAAGAAGTTAGGATTGAAAGCGAAAGTGAAAGCTTTCATAGACTCAGATGCGGACTATGGCGGGGAAGCTAGGAGACTGAAAGCGAAAGTGAAACCTGGAGGAGGCTTGGACTCGGATACGGACTGTGGGGAGAAGCCAGGAGAAATGAGAGGAATATTGTTGGAAGAAAACTTAGGGAAACATACCGGGTAGAGAAAAATGTTAGGGAGGATGAAGCCGCGAGTGCAGGCCGAGGCGGAGACATAAGCCACCTTGGAATTCTTCAAGTCACCCCGGGGAGCAAGAGGCGAAGATCTGGAACCAGAGGCAGAGACGTGGGCCGCCAGGTTGGAATTCGCCAGGTTAGTCTGGGGAACTTGGACTGAATGCCGGTGGTGGCGGAAACATTCGCGGAAGCCGCCGTGTGCAGAGAGAGCACGGGGCGTGAATAGATGGGGAACGCCGGGGCTGGCGCGAGGCCGTGGTGCGGGCGCGAAGTGTGTGGAGACCGCGGAGCGTGCGCGCAGAGCCGGGAACCCGCCGGCGGGGCGAGGCGCCGGGAAGCCGCGCAGAGCCGTGAAGCTGCCGCGGGGCGAGGCGCCGGGAAGCCGCGCAAAGCCGGGAAGCCGCGCAGATGAGAAACGCGGGCTGAAGCGGCTCGGCGGGAAAGCCGCGGAGAAATAGCCTCGGGGCGGAGCCTGCCGGCAGGGCGAGGTGCCGGAAAGCCGCAGGGATAAGAGAAACAGAAGTTTAGAAGTAAAGTGAGAAAAATAGGAATGCTGGAAGATAGAAGTAAAATGGGAGAAATAGGAATGCCCGGAGACAGAGAAATAGAGAAATAAAAAGGCCTCCCTACAACACTGCAATGTGAGAGCTTGGATTCGGTCTGCCTAATCAAGTGAGGCGATGAGCACCTGCGGGCAGCTAGCAGCTTATGCGCCGCAGGTCACCGAAGACAGGCACGAATTAACATCAGTAAGGCTTCCCCACAATACAACAATATTAAGCTTGGATTCGGTCTGCCTGATTTAAGGCGGTAAGCGCCAGCAAGCAGCTCGACCAGAGTATGAGCTGCAGGTCACCGAAGATAGGCACGAACCAACGCTAATAAGTCTCCCCCACAATAAGGCAATGAGAAGGCTTGGATTCGGTTTGCCTGATAGGTCTTGTAAGTCCCCTGCAGGCAGAGCAGAGCATGCGCTGCAGGGCACCGAACACAGGCACGCATCAGCGCCTAAAAACCTCCTCACAACATGGCGAAGAGAGGACCCGGATTCGGTTTTCCTGATTGATAGGACTTGTAAGAGCCTGTGGCAACTCTAGCAAGTAGAGCAGAGTGTGTGCTGCGGGACACCGAAGACAGACGCGTATCAACGCCAAAAATAAAAAGAAAGGGGGATCTGTGGGGAGCAAACCGGACTAGACTGTTACTGGAATTAAGACTTATTCTATGCATCTGCTCTCCCACAATATGGCGCTGGGAGAGAAGTAAACAGCTTCCGCACAGCTGCCTCCAGTTCAACTAATAAACTGTAGGACTTGCTCCTGATTGGAGGAGAGCAGCGTACTCGGCGTGTGGGCAGCCGAGTTGGGATTGGCGGAGGAGGACTATAAAGGAGGAGAGAGACGGCATGCACCAGGAACATCTATGGGGAACATCTAAGGGAACCCGTGCAGCCCCCGAGAGAGCCGGCCGGCGGTGTGCCGCTCCCCTGCGGAAGTGGGGAATGCGGCCAGGGGGAACTGCCCTTCCACGGAGGTGGAAGGGATAGTAGCCAACCCGGGAAGAACCAGCAGCAAACCCGGGGAGGGCCGAGCAGACGAAAGAACAGCGCAGGGTCCTGTGTTGCTCCTCCACGAAGAGGGGGAGCGACATAATGGTGCCGTGACTCGGATATGAAGCCTAGGCAAGGTTTAGTGTCGTTCCTCCATGAAGAGGGGGAGCGACAGAAAAAATGTTGTTTTTGTTTTTCACACTCCTTTACATACAGTGTATTTTTCTATCTTGGTCTGCCATGCTGGTGAGCATGGGGTTTGCAGTAGGATGGTCTCTTGGAGGATGCAATTAACAGTCCCGTCTGTCCCTGGCCTTGAACACCTACTGTTTCCTTGGGTTCTTGCCTCTTCCTGGATGGGAAGGGTTATTCATGCCCAAGGGAGACAGAGTCCCTCCCATTTTCAGGTCCTACCGACTTATCTGTGGTGTGGATTCTTTTCCAGACCTCTCAAGGTTACCTGTTCCCTGTTTCCCAGAACCCCCAGACTGATTCATGGAATGTGCTACCTTTTTTAAAATACAACCAATCTTAATTTAATTTATGTAAGCAAATATCAGTCAACATTGTCACAATTTAAGTGATGCAAACTCTCTTTAAGAGAACATTGTCATTGAATTTTAATATGTTCATGAGATCTCTCATATAATATATCCCTCTCCTGAGGAAATGAGAATAAAAACAAGGTAAACAAATAATAACCACAAAACTGAGTAGCTGAATATGGATAGCTGAGGCAAAAGAATAAATATTAGAAAAATATTAATATTTCACCAATGTTTTCCAACATATCATAAAATATTAAAAAGAGAAAATTAAACTTTAAAAGTCAAATGCACCATTGAATCAGGGCAATCTTGCATTATTAGCTCACAGCTTCTCATAATTCCTGAAATGATTGGAAATAATTTTTTTTTGCATATAGATAAATAGCATCTTTAGTAAGAATAATGTTTTTGAATTTCTCTTCTCTCTTTCTTTCATGAAGGATACAGAGAAAGAGATGAATTTATGCCTATTTCATGATTACTTCAGGACAAAGGAATCAAGTTCCCTGGTGTTGCTATTTTTCAGCTCTCCACTGTTTGGTGCAATTGCTTTATACTTCAGTGTGTCCCTTTACAGGGTTCTATTTATTTAATTTTGATATGCTTCTTTTTTAAATAAAAAGCTTTACATCTTCTTAGCTGTATCTCAGATATGCAGTTCCTTTCTGTTAGCCTGCATCTTTTTGGTAGAATTACCATTTTGTGTATTGCCCCTTGCTTGACGGGCAGAATAAAAAAGTCAGCTTCTGCAGATGACTTTGCCTAACTGTTTGATATTAAGGAGTTGTGTAGGTCACTACTGATTTCAGAAGTTGGCATCTGTGAAATGTTGTGTAGTCCTCAACCTGGGCAATGCCTTTCAATTATCTATTCAATTACATCACCACACTATGTGTGGAAATCAACATATGCAATACAAACCAGCTTTTGCCATTGTTTTTGTTTATTTACTTGCTTTTTTTTTTTTTTTTTTTGGATCTGGGAGGGAGTGAACTGGCCACACATGGTCAATGCACTCTGGAATGAAAGGCAAATGCGTGTCACCATAGATGTGCAAGACTCGTGCTCACCTATGCCTTGTGAAAGCAAACATTCCTATCAGATAAAGACACATGATTATGCATAGCACAGCACTGTGGAATACATTTCCCAAACTTTGAGTGTTTTAGAGGGATGATTTTGAAAATAGTGAGGTAACTTATTTTTTAATAATGGGAGAATCCATTTATAAGAAAATTACCTATTAACCGTACTTTCCAGAGACGGTTGTCCAAAGCAGGTAAATTGTGTATTCCCTAAAACAAACATTTTGGCGGAGTATGTAATTGCTGCCATCAAAGACTAAAAGGCTTTTAGGACACTTTTACTCGTGTTCTGAAAAGAGATGGTCACTTATCAAAAGTGTGATTGAAAAAGTGTTGTAATTGCAAAATAATATAAAAGGCTTCTAACTGAATATCTTCAGTGTTGAGCACTAAAATATCAGTCTTTTCATACAGGCCTCAACTGTCTAGCCTCCTGAAAAAACATAATATAATCAGTGCAACCTTTATGTGGAAAATTTCCCACTGTATTTCATAAGTACATTTAAATACATTTTCCAATTTCTTCCAAAATTTCTTGTGCTTACTTTTGTAAGCATTGCCGCTTTTTACAAAGATTTAATTTTTCTTCTTGGAATTTTTCTCATGTATTTGAACTAATTTGAAGGTAATCAAAATATTCTACATGAATTATTCATTATTTCTAGTATATAGAATTGAATGCAAAATTTATTTTTAAATTTTATTTATTAGTTTTTATTTATGTCAAAGGGAGAAAACCGAGCTTCAGAGAAAGAGAAAGGTCTTTCATCTACTGGTTTATCCCCCTATTGCCCACAACAATCATGGCTAGAATAGGCTGAAGCTAAGAGCCAGGAACTCTACGCATGTCTCCCATGTGGGTAGCAGACACAAGTATTTGAGCAGTCACTTGCTGGTTCCCAGGGTATGCATTAGCAGAAAGCTGGAATGGAAGCAGAGGCAAAACTCAAACCAGGGCACTCTGGGATGTGAGTGTCTAAAAAAAGCAGCTTAGTCACTGCACTGCAATACCTAAAATTTTAATACCAATGATAGTTAATTTTATTACAATATATTTTGTTTAAATGCTTCTGATGACAAATACTTCTTTATATGAAGTAAGTCTTAAAAAGTCAACAGTCACAAGCAAAACAAAAATGTATGTTGGGGTGTTGGAAGCCAGTCAATAGTAAAGGAAGGAAATAAAAAGGACTAGAAAGGAAGGGAAATCTCTCTTGTGAGTGTTAACCAAGCTTGGAAAGCCAGTATTTCAAGCTTCTCATGGAGTCAAGCATGTAAGGGACACTTGGATCTTAAGAGCCACATGAAAAGCAGCTCCAGTGTAAAGTCCTCTGTGGGAACAGACCAGTGTATCTGGCAATAGGCCAGACCCATCTTCTGTTAGCCAGGTGAACAAACTCAATGAAGCTTTGGTACAGACCATTCTTTCATTCTTCTGATAACCCACAATCAGACCTTTAAAGCCTTCTATCAAGGTGGGATGACTGTATTCATTAGTTCCACACAGAGTTGTTTTTAGAACTTGTGGAAAGTACATGGAAGAAACACAATTTATTTTTTAGAGGAAGATGTTACCAAGCATCCAGTTGTCCCGAAAGTAAAAACATCTCTTCCTCTAGGAAGACCTTCCTACTAGTCCCATTGGAGCTGCAGTTCCAAAAGATCTTCTCCAATTGTGAAATGATTATCAAGTGGTTTTGAATAATTCATAATCACCGAAGGATTTCTTAAACTTTGTGAAATAAAATGAAAATTAATTTGTGTCACCCTGACAGACCCTAAAATTATTTTAAGATATCCTATATTTCAAAAATCTGATTGCATACACAGCAGGATTTACCAGGGAATTGATAGAGAGTTCTTTTGTATAATATCCAAAGATAGGTCTTCACTGGACTTGTAACAACTCGTGTTGGAGACCCTGAAAGTAATAGTTTGGCATTGCTGTGTGAATTCAAAGAATCTACTCTTTACTTGTTCTATTTATAGTTATCTGCCTCTGTACCCTGTCATATTTTACTTTACTTGGGAGCCCATTTCTAAAAAATTATAGAGGCATCTTGGTCACACAAAATAATATCTTGACTAGTTAAGTCCAATTCCCCAATATCTGCGCATCTTGTGCCAAATTTTATCTTCTCCCCTTCTTTGTGCTCCCTAACTTTCAGCAATATAATCATTATGCTTTGTGACAATCATGCGAATTGGATATTAATTAATGAAATATTTGTTAGGATGAAAATTTTCATTATTAATACCTAAATACTCTATCCATAGGTTATTTTCCAGTAATGGTCATATATTTTCACTCTTTTCTCCACTCCTTCTTCCATTCTTTTGATTTTTCTATAATTTGCAGTGTAGCCAGATAGAATCTGGGGCACAGCCAACCAAATGTTCTCTTTGAGTGAAGCCTGGCCCTACCAAAACAATGGTTTCTTCCAGATTACAGTCCAGACTGGCCAGTACTAAGTACTTCATAAACGGTTGAATGAATGACTACTTGCAGCTTCTGTAAAGAGAGCACAAGAAGCTAATTGGTTCACAAGGGAATTGAACTTGTAACCTTAGCTTCATTACTGTACGCCTCTATATCCCAGTACAATGGTCTGGGTTCTGTGTATTTCATAAAGAAGCTTTTGGCATCAACAATTTGGAGCTATATTTCCCCCAAATCACTTTTTTCTCCCTTAACCACTTAGTAAATAAAAATGCAGAAACACTTTAAAATGATAACTGAGCTCAGACCAGGGGAATTAGCCATGCCTGGCAGGCTGCTGAGTCAAGTCTGTGGATGAAGCCTGACAGAGCAGGTGCTCACTTGGGTCCTAAAGTTGTTGAAGGACATGGACTGCAGCTTGGGCAGCCCGCTTTCTTGCAGGGGGTGGGGGGAACTGTCACAGACAGCACCACCTTAGGCAGGGACATCGCTCATTACTGAGGGAGTCGGCAAAGTGAGCTCAGTTGGCGGGAAATGCTGTTTTGTACTCCATATCTTGCATCAAGTAAAACTTTTTATTATTTATTTATTCAAATGTGTGAGAGAGACAGAGAGCACTTAAGCCTGCTCCCATCTGCTGTACACTCTCCAAGTGCCAGCCATGGCTGGAGCTAGGCTGAAGCTAAAACTGGAGTCAGGAATACGACCCAGGTACCCTACATTGGTGGCAGGATCATAATGACCGTTTTGCTCCAAATTTTAAGTCATAAAGCATTTGAGAGTTGACTTGTCTGTTCTGCCTTGTGTTCACCTCATTCAAAGTCTTCTCTTCCACCAACAACGATTTAAATTGCAGTTTGAAATCTAGGAGATTCCCAGCACCTGAATTTACCATTCTGTGTAGAAAGAAAAACATTCTAAATATAGTCATTGTTCTGCCATAACAACTTCTCACTCAATGAAACATTCACTGAATGGTGGTCTCATAGATGATAATGGAACTTAGAGACATCGCAGCTATTGTAGCACTGTAGGACAATCACTTGTTTGTGGTGCTGTTGTAGGCAGGCATACAGGATAAAATTGATCAGGTTTGTAAGCTGAAAGACCACGCCTTCACCACGCCCCTTGTGTGACCTCATGCCCCTACCTGGCTACACTTGTGTGCCCACCAGCCAATCAGACTAATTAACCACTCCCCTTTGGAAGTGGATTAAAGGCCTGGAACATGGTGGGCCTGGCCCTTTTCCCTTTTGTGCTGGACCCGCCTGCTGCCCTGCGCCTTTAGGGCACGTGGCCTTCGGGCCACCTGCTCCATGCTTTCTGGCCTACCTGCTCCTACACGTGCTTGGCTCCTGGTGCTCGGTATGAATCCAGATTTCCCTCTCTCTTTTAGATAGGGCCCTCATTCTCCTATGCTTTTCTCTCACTGAATAAAAAGCTTAAAAACTTATCATGCTGCCTTGTTCATTTATTCCAGCATTCAGAATTCTTCTCTGAATATTAGGCAAGAACCCACACGGGCTTATTAATATCAGGAATTTATTAATAAGCACACAGTAACATAAGTGACACCACATATTTTGATATCAGTGCTGCCGCTGTAAACAAACCTGTCTGTCTATGATATAAAGTATAGCCCATGTGAGTACACAGAATATAATACATGATGATGCTAGGCTGATACTGGTTTACTTATTTATGATTCAAGACTTTTTATCATTATTTTAGAGTGTACTCCTTCTACTTGTAAACCACAGTTTACCGTAAAACAGAAGACTGGATGAGGCCAGCAGCAGCCTTGCACATCCGCTGGTCACCCAGTCTCTGATTGCATTAATAGGCCGTGTCAAGTGATAGACTGATATCGTCTAGGTTTGTGTGACTACATTCCACGACATTCACACAAAGGTGAAATCACCCAGGGGCACTCTTCTCAGTAAATATCCCCTCATTCAGTGATGCATGGCTGTTTAGTGTTGTTCTTTCTCTAGCAAACTCTCAAGTTTTTCAGTAACAGCCTCCTTCCTTGAAAAGTAATAATTCAGAGAGAATGCAGCAATTAGATAGCAATATCTTCTCATTTATTGCACGTAGGATGAACAAACTACTACATACACACAATTAAAACTTGCTGAATAAGTATGGAAGTTTCTTCTAGTTTTAATGTTCTGCAATTCAAGAATATTAAGATCTTCTGTGAGGCTGAATTCATAATGGTAATTAGTGTTAATTAAGCATTTCCTACTACTCTGTTAAGTAACTTACTTGATTTCATTCTCAGAAAATGTCTATGAAAATGGTGGTGTTATTATGCCCCTTTTACAGGTGGGAATGTAAAGAGCTTCATGAGGTTGAGCCGTACCTAAATCTCCATAGAGTAAAAGGTAAAACTGAGTTCTAAATGCAGGCAGTTTGACTCAGGGGCCTGAGTTTTTAGGCACTCTATGCTATAACCAAAGTCTTGAAAGCTTTGCTTCTACATGATTTTACCTAAAACTTTTACTTCTCAGGTATATGAATGCTATGGAAATTCTAAAGATTATATTTCTGGGGTAATAGATTATAACTTTTTTGTAGAAAGAAATGGAAAGAGGGAAAAATAAGAAAAAAGAGCTAAATAAATTTACTAATACTATTCACATAGAGTTAATAGCATAAATTAACTTAAAAACCACAGCAAACAAGGAAGAATAAAACAAAACTGTCAATGAGGATGAAATTTTGGAGCAGAATAGAAAAACAAATCTTAGTATGGTCCTCATATAACCTCAGGCCCAGAGGCTTTTTGGTGCAAGGAGAGTTTCCACTAATACCCTGAAGCCTGGAGGAAAACTGAATGTTAATTGTTTCTTTTTCCCCTGCTACTTCTGAAGAGGCATACTGGAGACCCCTACTGGGAGAAATGAGAGAAAAGGGACTAATAGGCCCTTGGAATTGAATCACTAGTGCTCCACTTCAGTAGAAGAAAAGATCCAAAACTCAATGTTATTTCTGTCACAATAATGACCTACCTCTCTCGAGACTTGAACTATAAAGTTGCCAGATAAAATACTTATAATAATATTATTCACTGGTTATTTGAAATTCAAGTTTAACAAGACATTTTTTAAGACTTATTTATTTATTTGAAAGGCAGAACTACAAAGAGGCAGACGCGGTGAGAAGAAGAGTGAGAGGAGAGGGAGAGAGAAGAGAGAGAGAGTGGGGAGAGAGAGAGAGAGAGAGAGAGAGAGAGAGAATCTTCCATATGCCGGTTCACTCCCCAGATGGCTGCAATGGCTAGAGTTGAATCCATCCAAAGCCAGGAGCCAGGAGTTTCCTCTGGGCCCAAGGACTTGGGCCATCTTCTACTGCTTTCCCAGGCCATGGCAGAGAGCTGGATCAGAAGTGGAGCAGGCAGGTCTCAAACTGAAGTCCATATGGGATGCTGGCACTGCAGGTGGCTGCTTTACCCGCTATACCACAATGCCAGCCCCACAAGACATTCTGTAAGCCCAACTATAAGACATCTAAAGTTTGAATTTCAGATAAACAATGAATGCTATTTCAGTGTGAATCTAACCAAAGCATTGTATAAGACATCTTTATATTAAAAATATATATTCCTCATCTGAAGTTCAACTATATATGTATATTTTGCTATTTTTGTTAGATCTGGCAACACTAATAACATAGACTCCTGAGGCGAGGACAAATAGCAAAATTTTAATATCGAAAACAAGCAAATAACAACCAGACAACCAGGCCACATGATCTAACAGAACATGTTTGAAAATACTGGAATCATTTAAATGTGGAATTCATCCTGAACCAAATACTAGCAATGGGTCATAACAGTAGATGAAGACTGGGATGTGTATAGGGTAAACGAACATGACAGTATTACTACCACAGAAGGGGGAGGTGCTTGAGGGAAGGAAGGTGAAAAGACATCAGAGAAACTCAGCTCCTCATCCTTCAAAGCAAGGGGACAGTGGAAATGGAAACAGTTAAAACAAGCCCAGACTATTAGCACTTTGCCTGTCTTCATCTCAACCTCAACAAGATTCTTTCATAAATAATGTTTCATTTGTAGTTTTATTTTTTATTAAGTAAGAATAAGTGAAATATTTGGGATGTTTAAAAAATTCTCATTATTCTCATCCCATTTTATTAAAAATATTCCTAACATCTGTCTCATATGTGTCTGTCCACCACTTTGCTTACTAGTCTCTCTGTAGTCTCTCATTTCCACTTTTGTGTCTTTATTTATTCCAAAAATATAGTTTGAATGACATTCATCAAAGATGATATTTTCTCTGTGGTTATTTTGGGATAACTTTTCAGTGTTTTTTTTTTTTGTTTTTTGTTTTTTTTTTTTTTTGTGCTTCCTGCATTGTTTGATTCTTTACCATGAGTATATAGAGGGCTCATAGAAATGAGAGTGGAAGAACAAGACAATGGGGTTCCAAAATGCCACCAAGGGGTTGTGGATTTGGCCCAGTGGTTAAAGTGCCACTTGAGATGTCTGCATCCTTTATCAGAGTACCTGGGTTCAAGTCCTGGATCCACTTTCAAATCCAGTTTCCTGCATATGTACACCCTGGGAGGCAGCAGGTTCATGTGGTTGTGGCCCTGCCATCCAAATGGGAGACCCAGATGGAGCTTCCAGCTCCCAGCTTAAGCTTGGCTTGGTCCTGGCTGTTGTGAGCATTTAGGAAGTAGACAAATAGAGTTTTCTGTCTATCTGACTCTGTGCCTCTCAAATAAATAAAAGTGAAAAAAACATCAAAATGCCAAGATGTTAAAAGTGGATAAATCTGGGTGATGAGTAATTGTTATTTTCTTGTAAGTGTGGTCAAATATTTAAAGAAATAAATTTGAAGCCTATATAATATCAAGTATAATTTATAATTAAGAAATGGAAAGAAACAGAAAGAAAGTTAATAAAATACTAGAAATTATATTATTTTCCCCAAGAAATTAATCTACCTTCTTGTAAGAAAAGTTTCCATGATATTGGGAATAGAGGGAAGAAAAAGGCAAGAATAGGAAATAGAAAAAGACAAAGTAATAAGAGAGAAACTTTAAAATGCTCAGTGTAAAGCTAATTTTAGGCATTTTGTAGAAAGCCAGCTTTGCATTATAAGATTATCTCATGGAACAGTCCTCATTTGCTCCCTTCTGTGGGGACTGCTATTATCCCAGGGGAGGACTATTAAGTTTCCATCAGATCATCCTGTAGTCTTAGAACTTGTTTGCTGAACATAGAGAAGCAGGGAGAGGTAGCACTTTTCCATGCCAATTTTCCACTTTTCTTAGCATCTGGTGAATGTTCTACTCAGAGTGAGAAATGCATCGACTTGTGCCTAGGGAATGACAGAGGTGATTGATGATCTACTCTGTCCACACACTCCTTTCTCAACTGTCAGGATTATTTCTTATACCTGCTTTTCCCAGATCTTGAACTAAGATCAAATATTTCATTCCGAAGTGTTGGTTTTGTTACAAGAGCTGTAATTAATCTAAAATGGCTAAATTAAATACTAAATTAAATTTAAATAGACAAATCAGTAGGAAAAAGCAGTTGAGACAATGCAAGTTAGCTTTCATTTTGTACTTTTGCTTCTAGAACCAATTTTACAAAAACATTTTGTGTCAGTGGAAAAATATTGGTGACAAGATATGGAGCAATATGTGGCATTTTTTGCACTCCTTGGACAAATGACTTGAAACCATTCTTTTCCTTCAATAAAGTAAATAAGTGAATTAATTAAATTTTAGGATCTCTCATCTCTTTCTGTTCTCAGAATACTGAAATTCCTTTGAACCAATGTGAACGTATTACACTATTTTTAATTTTAAACTTATTTAATTTATTTGAAAGGCAGAGAGACACAGACAGATCTTCTGTCCTCTCATTCACTCTCTCAATGCCTGAACCAGCAGAGGTTGGGCCAGTCTGAAGCCAGAAGCCTGGAATTCAATCCAGGTTTCCCACATGGGTGGCGGGGACCACCTGTTCTGTCATATGAAGTTTCCCATGGTGTGCATTAGCAGGAAGCTGGAGTCTAAAGCTACAGCTGTCACTTGAATCCAGCCATTCTGATATTTGTTGCAGTAATCCCAAGCAGGAACTTAACTACTGTACCAAATATTGGCCCCTATTTTTAGCATTTTCAAATTACTTTTTGCCATCTTAAAGTTATATTTTTAATGTGAAATAATGTATCACATAGTATTTAATTTAATTTTTAGTAGATCAAATGATGGGCCAGCATTAGGCCAGATTGATTCATAGAACACTCTACTTTTTTTTTTAAACACAACCAATCTTAATTTAATTTATGCAAGTATATATCAGTCAACATTGTCACAATTTAAGTGATGCAAACTCTCTTTAAGAGAACATTGTCATTGTTGCCGGCGCCGCGGCTCACTAGGCTAATCCTCCACCTAGCGGCGCCGGCACACCGGGTTCTAGTCCCGGTTGGGGCGCCGGATTCTGTCCCGGTTGCCCCTCTTCCAGGCCAGCCCTCTGCTGTGGCCAGGGAGTGCAGTGGAGGATGGCCCAGGTGCTTGGGCCCTGCACCCCATGGGAGACCAGGAAAAGCACCTGGCTCCTGGCTCCTGCCATCGGATCAGCGCGGTGCGCCGGCCGCAGCGCGCCGGCCGCGGCGGCCATTGGAGGGTGAACCAACGGCAAAGGAAGACCTTTCTCTCTGTCTCTCTCTCTCACTGTCCACTCTGCCTGTCAAAAAAAAAAAAAAAAAAAAGTAAAAAAAGAGAACATTGTCATTAAGTTTTAATATGTTCATGACATTTAGTGAGGATCTGACATGTTGCTAAGTAGTTATAAAAATGATCGGCTAAGTCACTGGAAGATTTCCTTGATCTCCTGTGATATCAAATCTTTTATTCAGAGAATAATAATATTTATTTCATTACGTTTGTTTCAGTTAGCTAAGAATAAGAAACTTCAAATGTTAAATTGTTATTTTAACTACAATCCTGATCTAGGGAACACAGTTTAATCATAACCTCCTTCTTGGCAACAAAGTATTTATGTAAACAAACAGTGCCAAATGATCTGAGGACATAGCCATTGAGGACTGCAGTTCTGCATAGTGTGAATATTCATGTCTGTAAACATTTATGTGATATATTATCTTAAGGAATTGGAATCAACAAAAATACAATGGACAGCTATAATATATTGGCTTTCATGTATTTGGGGATTAGAAGATATATCTATAGCTGTTTGCAGAGATTCATACAAATGTTTCTGGTTTCTGCTCAGTACTTTCAAGGTTATTAAATACAACAAATAACTATAAGATGAAGTTTAACTCTTGTCAACTCTCAAATTTTAAGCCAAATGTATGTACATACTGGGGCTGGCATTGTAGCCAGAGGGTTAAGCCACCACTTGGGATGCCCATATCCCATATCAGAGTCCTGTAGTTCAAGTCCTGGCATCTCTGTTTCCAATCCAGCTTCATGCTAATGTATCATAGGAGGCAGCAGATTATGGTCTAAGTGCTTGGGTCCCTGCCACCCATGTGGAAAACCTGGATGGAGCTTTAGGCTCCTGCCTTTGACTTCTGTAGGCATTTGAGGAGTGAATCTGTGGGTGGAAGATCTCTCTCCCAATATCCTCACTCTCTGTCACTGTGCTTTTCAAGTAGATGAAAATGGGAAAATTTTTTTAAAAGAAGTTTTGCACATTTTGATAAATGAAACAGAGGCTACTATTTTACAATGTAAGTGTTGGGGAAAAATAATGTTTAAAAAATCTTTATAAAAATATACTTTAAATAATGACATCTTTAATAGCATGGACATATTTATAAATATCAAAAGGGAGATCACTGTAATTTGGAAATCTACTGGTGAATTAAAGAATATTTCAATCATTTCTAATGATAACCATACAATTGCTTTAAAATAGCAAGAGACAGATTTGGGTTATCAACTAGCTACATATTTTGGAAAAAATCTCCTTTTTTTCATGATCCCACCACATTATTTTATAAATTATTTGTGAAGTAGAGACAGCATTAAATAGTGCTCCCATCTGCTGGTTCACTCCTCAAATGCCTGCCGCAGTATGAGTTTGGTTGGAGCCAGTCAGCTGCCAGGAACTCAATCCAAGACTCCCACAAGGGTGACATGAAACCAGTCATTTGAGCCACAGATTATTGCCTCCCAAGGTCTGAACTGTATGGAATTGAAGTCTAGAGCTAGAACCAGGGATAGAATCCCGGCAATCCAATATGGCACACAGGTACCTTAAACACCAAGCTAGAAGCCCACTCCTACATACTGTTTCTAACCATGGATATTTTTAGGCTAAGAATTTGTTTCTTACTCTTTCAGGCTTGTCAAAGCTTTTTGTCATACAAATGAAATGGAAAAGATTTTTGCTCATTAATAATGTTGATGGACGGCACATAATGTAGATTGTGATTTATACATCTTGTGATTGATATAGAACATTACAGGACATAGGAAAGAGAATAGTGTAGTCAGAATAGACCAGTATTGTGAGAAACAGAAGGCTGAATTTTAATTCTTAATTTGTTGCTAACTGCCTCTAGAACTGTAGGATTTTTAAGGAAGTTACTTAGGCATTTCTTGCCCTCTTTTTTTTTTTTCTTGTTTGATTAATATTTGTGTATTTGGTTGTCTTACTATATTTACAACTGTAAAACATCATAGATGCACCATGCCATTCTGTGGCTATGTTTGCTGTTTACACAACTGAACAATTGAAAGAAAAAAATGAAATATTTTTGAAAGAAGAGGATCAGAACTGTGTGCTAAAAATTCCATCAGAGTTGAATAGTTATGCTTCCTGAACAGATTTATTTTTTAGGTAGAGGAACTTTTTATTGGTCAATCTAGGCTCATGTGCACACCTTCCGGTCAGGGGAGAATTGAGCTCCTTGATTTATAATCTTATTTAGGATATATCTGATGGCTATGGGTTATTTCTTTAAAGTTTTATTTATTTATTTATTTGAAACACAAAGTGACAGAAAGAAGAAGAGATGTAGATAGATAGATAGACAGACAGATAGATAGATAGATTAGATACATAGATAGATGACAGGTAGAAGATATTTTCCATCTACTTGTTCTTTCCTGTACTGCCTCCAACAGCTGGAAATGGGCCAGGCTGAAGCCAGTAATCGGGAACTCTATCCTGTCTTCCATATGGGTAGCAGGAATCTAGGTACTTGGGACATCACTCGTTGCCCCCAAGGCGTATTAGTAGGAAACTGAATCTAAAGCAGCTGGGACTCAATCCCAGGCACTCTGATATAGGATGCATGTGTCCAAAGTGGCAACATAACCCACCACGCCATAAAGTCTGCTCTTAGGGTTATTTCTCTAAGGCCAAACTGAGATACAGGCACTGGCAGAAGGAATAGGTCCTAGGCAGACAGGAAAAGATATTTCCATTTGTAAGTAGTCACTAGTATCCTAATGGCCTGAGTAACTTTTAATGTTCAAAAACTGATTTATTCTGATTAATGATACTTTATTGAAGAAGTTGCTAGAAACTTCCTCAAGTTAAAATATTTAATCTTATTTTTAAAAATTTATTTATTTATTTGAAAGTCAGAGTTACAGAGAGAGAGAGAGAAGCAGAGGCATAAAGAGAGAAAGAGAGAGTTCTTCCATCCGCTAGTTTACTCCCCAATTGACCGCAACAACCGGAGCTGTGCAGATCCGAAGCCAGGGACCAGCAGCTTCTTCTGAGTCTCCCATGTGGGTGCAGGGGCCCAAGGACTTGGACCATCCTTTAACTGCCTTCCAAAACCATAGCAGAGAGCTAGATCAGGAGTGGAGTAGCCAGGACTCAAACTGGCATCCATATAGGATGCCAGCACTGAAGGCGGTGGCTTTACCCACTATGCCACAGCGCCGGCCTCTAAAATACTTAATCTTACATAAAGATAATTGCAGTCATTTTTTAGATGAAATGTGCTTTGTTGCTTTTGTGATATAAATATTTTCCTAAATGAAAAATTATGAGCCAGAGAAAGAATAGTTAGAAGTTTAAAATAATTATATCCAGGAGTACATTAGAATTGTGTGGTATATTGGAAAGAGTAAGACATATTGGCATAATCAGTCAGTTTCCAGGCTACCTGAATTTTGATATACTGATAAGGGAAGGAATTTCACTTAAATGTTGGAATGAGTGAGTTCATCCTCTGCCATGTTTCTTCCTCTACCTGTATGATGACGAAGCACGCCTGTACATCTAGACAGACCTCCCTGAGAGATCTCACAGAGCTCATTCATCTCACTGCTTATTGACACCCCCACCTGCCTGTCTTTCTTCTTAAACTCTCTTCTTGCAGTGCTCTACATCACAGGGAATGGCAAAGCCAGAAACCTCGGCCATCTGTGACTCTTCCCTTACCAGTTATCAACTGTTTAAAAATGAGTTGACTGTACCTCCTAAATTGCTTTTCCCACTCTGTTACAACTTGTAGAGATTTATTTTGAGCTCTCATTATTACTTCACCTGGATGTGGGAAGTGCCTCTTCGCTGGGTTCCATGCCCTCTATTCATATATTGCTGTTAGAATGCCCTTGTGAAACACAAAAGGAATTATGTTGTCTTCGGCATTGAAAAAATTTTGGTGACTCTCTGTGGCATAAAACCCAAGTTTTGCATAACATACAAAGCCTTTTAAGAGCTGGTCTTTGTTTGCCCTCTATTATTATTTCCTTCCATTTATCTTTGATACTCCAAGCCTGAGGAATAACAAATTATTTGCAGTTCTCCATGTCCATTAAGCTGCTGTTCAAAGTCACCTCCTCAATGAGGCTCACCAGCCACCACATTTTATGTCGTAAACGTTGGTCCAGACTCCCCCTATATTGCTTCCTTGTGTAGCCTTTATTTTCCTATCCCTCTTTTATCATAGTCCTTATCCACAGCCGACATGCTCTTTATTTCTCTTAGGTAATTGCTCCTTTACTGTCTCTCTGCCAGATATACTGTAAACATCGTACATACAGGAACTTCTCATCTGCTTTGTGAACTGGTATATTCCTAGTTTCTGGAAGAATGCTTGGCACTATTGATACTAGATAAGTTTTAGCTTAAAAATTAATTTATCCATGTATCTCCACATTCTGTTCTTTCTCCTTCTGTGCAAATTTTATGTCTTGTTCGAAATCCAGTCTTTACCTCTCTAAGAAGTCCATAGCCATCCTCCCCAATTCACCCTCATGCTCTTGTCCAAATTGATAATAAAAGTGCATACAATAGGAGGGGAACATCAACCATCCAGTCTTTTCACTAAGAGCCAGCTGTCTAACTCCTGACCTATTCTTGGAGCTTTGAATGTTCTGTAGGTTGAAATTTTTCTCTAACATTCTCAGACTCACCGTGGAATCTTAACTGAAGAGGTACCTTTTCCTTAGTTTCCTTCGCGGTTGTAAAATCCCTCTTCAGATGTGCAAACTGATGACTTGGCCTCCACAGTTCTCCAAATTGCTCCTGCCAATACCTTCATCCAAATTGTCACCAAATTTCATTCCTGGGGTCTCTTTTAATGTGATCATTCACACTGTGCATTTCTCCCCTCTTTTAGGTAATTCTACAGCTGTCATGAACCCCAATCACTATTCTGTCTAGATGAAAGTGGAGACAAACTTTCATCTGTGTTTATCAACTAATATTAATATTTGTGTTAGTTGATTAATGCAGTATGTTGCTGCCTAATTGAAGAAATCATGGAAGTGAAGAAGATATACAATAGAATTTCAGTTATGCATTAAATAATATCATGATGGTATGAATAAATTGGCTTACCTATCCCTAGGCAGTATGCAGTAATGGGACAAGGATGTGACATGAAGATGGGCCTAGTTAGAGTTCTGATTGGCTTTGTGACTTGAGCAGATTGTATAACCTTTCTTAACCTCTTTTTCCTCACTTATTAAAATCAAGGTTAAACATATCCACCTCATGAAACATGCAAACATTACTTAAGATTGAATGTAAGCATATTGCATGTATGTATGTATCACGATATGCATATATATTATGTGTGCTTATTAAATATATCAAAAAATTTGAATTTATTATTTACAACTTGGCATTCATCTATGAAATCAGTACTGTTCATACACATTTTTAAAAGGTTTATATAGTGTCAGGGTAAAGGGCTTATAATTTAGGAGAAAAGACAGATTAATAAACAATAGATTTTAGTGTTTAGAGATGATTTATTATGGGTTCAATGCTGTTTTAAGCACCCATGGAAAATACTCTATTTAAACTACAGGATAATCCTTTGATGTAGGTTGTGACTACATGTATGGTACAAATAAGGCCATTGAGTCACAGGCATGATAATTAAATTTTTCTCAAGATCACACACCTAATAAGAAACGGACACTGCATTTGAAGTTAGAAACTAGTAGATTTGGAAATGTAAATATTCCTTCAAAAGAAACTGAACTTTATACCTAGTTAAGATGTCTGGCAGTCTCCTAACTACTAGATCTCTTGTGCTGCTTTCATTTGTCCTATATTCTCTTGAACAAGTTTCATATTTTTCCACACTTAGTGCTGCATGATTGCTGGAGAATTAATTGCAAACTCAGTTAATTATTCTCTCTTCTTTTAATGGCTTTTTTATAAGATGGAAGGGTCTGGATCTTCAAATGAACATCAAGAATAAATTGGCCTATATTCAATGGTGCATGCATGTGTGTCTGTGCTTACCAGCAGACAACATCATTTATCAAGAATGACACATAGAGAGGCAAGTATTTTCTCTTAAGGATGAATCAGAGAATGTTTATCATTTATTCCAGAATTTTGGAGTAAAAGAAAAAATAAGGCAAAAATAATGTCAAGTTAATATTAATATTGTGTTTTCAAAGGGTAACATTGAAGTGGAGGAATTAGGAGATGAGATTTAGCAGAAAGGTTGATATTGGATCTGTAAAATATTACATAAAATCATGGTGAATGCTGTATATTTTAAAGGGGGAGGGCTTTGTTTTACTAAGTAATAAAGCCACCTCCTGCTGTTGGGTTCCTGAACCAGGACCCGGACACGTCGAGATGCGCACCCCAAAGACTCAGATTCCAAACCAGTAGATGCAACACGCAAGAGGATTTATTCAACGTCTGCGCAGACGGGCCTCTCGACAGCACAAAGCCATCCAAAGAAGAAGCCCCGAACAGTTGTTAACGAGCATTTTTAAAGGGAAAAACCACACAATTTACTTAATACACACAATTTACACACTAATTGGAGGGTTTAAATGATACACACACGATTTACACACTGATTGGAGGATTTAAATGAGGGGGTTAGTGGCGGGAAAATTTTTCTGGCTATCGCAGGAGTCACTTTAAGACTTTAGGGTGGGATATCTGCTGGACAGAAGGTGCTCTGCAACTAGGAGGCGGGGTTCCTGCTGCGAACCACATCTCAAGTGACAGCTGGTGCCTAGGGCTCTTTCTAGGAACTAGCACACTAAGTGGGGCTAAGGTTGCTTCTAAGAATTAACTCACTAAGTAGGACAAAGGTTACTTCATCTGGGACGGAGGGGAGTGGCTCTTCACTGCCTTCCCTTGAGACAAGTCTCAAAAGATAAAGTTTGGTGAAAACATGCAAATAAAAACTTGTAGGCCTTTATATATAAAAGATGCTATTTTCTTGATGAAGCATTACTTAATATCCTAAGAGTGAAAGGAGTGGTTGGGATTCTGGTGCAGCAGGTTAAGCCACAATAACTGGGCTTAACCCTTGTATCCTATATGGCCTATATGGAAATGCCTAGCTCAACTCCTGCCTCCAATTCTTTTTTTTTTTTTTTTTTTTTTTGACAGGCAGAGTGGGCAGTGAGAGAGAGAGAGAGACAGAGAGAAAGGTCTTCCTTTGCCGTTGGTTCACCCTCCAATGGCCGCCGTGGCCGGTGCGCTGCGGCCCGTGCACCTCGCTGATCTGATGGCAGGAGCCAGGTACTTCTCCTGGTCTCCCATGGGGTGCAGGGCCCAAGTACTCGGGCCATCCTCCACTGCACTCCCTGGCCACAGCAGAGAGCTGGCCTGGAAGACCTGGAAGAAGGGCAACCGGGACAGAATCGGGCGCCCTGACTGGGACTAGAACCCAGTGTGCTGGCGCCGCAAGGCAGAGGATTAGCCTAGTGAGCCACAGTGCTGGCCTCCGCCTCCAATTCTGATCCAGCTTCCTGCTAATGTGCACCCTGGGGAGGCAGCAGAGGATGACTCAAATATCTTGGTCCCTACCACTGATGTGGGAGAGCCAGATGCAGTTGTGGGCTCTTGTCGTCAGCCTAGTCCAACCTCTGTGGCAGTTGTAGATAGTTGGGGGTGAACCAGAACATGGAAGATCTGTAATTTTCTGTTTGTCACTCTGCCTTTCAGATACATAAAACTAAAAAAAAAAAATAAAATAAAATAAAATAAAAAGAAGAAGAAGAAGAAGAGTGAATGGAGAAGAGTTTAGGATTGTTGGAAATTTTAAAGCCTCTCTTAGAATTTAATGAATCTCACACTTAAGTAAACTATTGACTTCACTAATCACAGAAAGAGACTAACAGTTTGGCAACTTTACAAAATAAGTTTCTTCAGTAAAGCCCAGCCTGTCATACTGAATTAAATTTTCTGCAATGCTATCAACTGGATCAATCTATTCATTGATCATCTTTGTCAGTACAGTTACTTTCTTCAGGTGAATGCATTAGAGAATCAGCTTAGTTCTCTGGACAGAATGCCATTTTCATCCAAACATGAGAAGTTAGGCTGGAAGGAGGGAGGCTAGGATTTTACTTGTTTGCCTTCATATTTACCTTACCTCATAGACTGCCATCCTTGAATAAACTTTGCATCTCCTGAAAAGAATAAGTGAGTCAATAGAAAATGCCCAGAGCAACTGTTTCTTTTCCCTAAGGCGAAAGTAACTGAGTAAGTCAGGCATTACCTCTCTACAGCTGTAGTTTAGCAATTTATATTAGATTTTTCTGCACATTGCTTAGTAAAGCTAAGTATTAAAACATATAATATTAGGTTAACAAGACCACATATATAAAAAGTCGCCAAAAGAAAGTGTCTGAATTTCATTTGGAAATCAGCATTTGTAAATGCTGATCTACTCGCAGGAACTTATGAACACTTGATAGCGTTCTGACACCGTCTTGGACTAAAATAAACTTTTCTTTGGGTTTTTGCAGACTCCATGGGAAACTACAAAATGTTAGAAGGTGCCAGACGCAAAGATCAGCAAGGCTATAAAAGGATGAACAGCCCAATGTACCAAATGTTTCTTTTCTGGTTGGAAACTTTGCTCAGAGCCTGAAAGATGATAATGAGATCAGTAATGAGCAAGGGATGTAAAGAAAAAAAACAAAAACAAAAACAAAAAGCACTTGCAGGCTCTTAAGGTGGAAGAAACGTGAATGTCACCATGTATTCCTGTCTTTATTGTCTTCCCCTAACCTTTCATCTGATCAGTAAATACTTTGTTATCATGCAGTTCTTGAGCAAGTGATACTGACTCAAAATGTATCTTTAGAGAATATGTACTCTAGCTTAAGGTAGTTGAAAAAATGAATTCACAGGAAACTTGAACAAAGACTTAGAGAGTAGAACGAAACCATTTTTGATATTTATATCAGTTTATTTTATCTAACACAGTAATTTGCACACTTTTTTCAGGTATTTTTTTCAAGTTCTTGACGTGAGATAAATTTAAGCTTTTCCAAGATTCAACTTTTATGACACAGGCTAGATATATTACAACACTTATATTGAGGATTTGAACGACTGATTAAATTAGAGAAAATGAATGTATTATAAAATGTGAAGTAGTCATTGTACAAAACTGTGAAAAAATTGTGGAAATTTTGGCTCATAAGAGGGATTTTCAAAATGGTCATGGAAAATGCATATTATGAAAAATTTATGCCTGGGTTTCCAAATTGTTACACCAAAATAAACATATTTTATTCCATTTCCATGAATTAATTGATTAATTTTCATTTTATTTGATAGAGAGAGAGAGAAAGAGAGAAAAATCTTCCATCTTTTGGTTCACCCCTCCGCCCCCCCAAGACTGCAGCTTGACCAGGTCAAAGCCAGGAGCTGGAAAGTCAACCCGTGTCTTCTATGTGAGTAGTATAGTGGGACTCTGAACCCAGACAGCTCGTAGGGGACGCATGTATCCTAACCAGCTAACCACTGTGCCAAAGGCCCACCCCTTTCCAAAGACTTTCTGAAGTGCCTTCATACTCTTTAATGGAAGAACCTCTGGGGTTTACTTAATTTTAGGGAAGTAGGTTTTTGTACTACAATTCATGGAGATTAATATTGATGTGTTGAATTAGTCAAGGTGATCCTTTCACCTTTGTCTTGTAATTGAGTTAATGGTAGAGAAGTCACCTAATTCTGGCCAATAAGATAGAGAAGTCACCTAGAAATGGGTGATCTTCTGAAAAGTCTTTATTTTCTTGACCAGAAGAACAGATATAGTTTTCTTCTTAACCACTTTTTTCCAGTTTTTCTTTTATCTAATGGCTTATTGAAGAAGGGAGATTTTGACAAAGGGAATGCCGTCCAGTTGTATTTTACTGAAGAAATCAGTAGATAAACAAACTTAAGTGATTTTACAGCTGTTGAGTTCACCAAAGCCTTCAAAATCATTCTTAGGTGCTGTGTAAAATTGTATTATAACACTCTATGTTGGTAGTAGTCATCTTCATTGCCTTACTTATTGATGTGATGGACACCACGTGACATACTGCCTGAAAATGTCACAAAAAGTTAGTATAAGAACTTTCAAAAATTTACTTTCTGGCATTGGTTTAATTATTCTACTGGCATATCCTCATAGTCTCTTTTGAATCAATAAATATTTGGATTCTCAACTTCATTTTGGGAGCTTTAGTCAAGAAATTTATTTCTTTTGTTTTCATTTCCCAAACATAGTAAGTTCTTACTAAATATCCATCAATTGCAAGACTAAATATTAGTCACTTTGAACTAGAGGTCAATGGTGAATCATTAATCATATGAGTAATAATTGCACATTACCCCTCATAATTGATGGTAAGTTGTTTCCAGGAACCCTGCAAATACCAAAATGTGTGCCTGTTCATGTCCCTGAAATAAAACAGTATACTATTTTTATATAATATATGCACATTTTCCTTTATACTTGAAATCATCTCTAGATTACTTATAATACCCAATATAATGTAAATACTATGTAGATAAGTGCTATCATGCATTTTTAATATAATGACAAATATGTCTGTATTTAATGCAGATTTTTTCTGATGTTTAGCAGCTTCAAAGACTCATGTAAAAAAGCAATTAAAAGATGTGAAATTTTCCATGAATGTTTGAAGCTCTTTCACATTTGCAAATTTTATTATTAAGAACCAAAGGGATCACATAAACAAAAATAGTGTCTGCAAATACTAGCTGATAGAATAAAAAAGGGAGAGAATGATCCAACATGGGAAGTGAGATACACAGCAGACCCATAGAATGGCAGATGTTCTAAACAGCACTCTGGCCTCAGAATCAGCCCTTAAGGCATGCGGATCCGGCTGAAAAGCCCATGAGAGTATTTCAGGCATGGAAAGCCAAGACACTCTGGAAAAAAAAAAAAAAAAAAAAAAAAAAAAACACCTAAATGAAAGATCTCTGCGAGTGAGAACCCAGTGGAAAGAACGGGTCATCAAAAAGGAGGTACCTTTCTCTGAAGGGAGGAGAGAACTTCCACTTTGACCATGGCCTTGTCTAAAAATTATCAGAGTCAATGAACTCAGGGGGCTTCCATAGCCTTGGCAGCTCATGACAAGAGCCTAGGGTGATTACTGAGGCCATAAACAAGAGTGTCAATTTGTTAAGTCAACAACAGGAGTCACTGTGCACTTACTCCTCATGTAGGATCTTTGTCCTTAGTGTGCTGTACATTGTGATTTAATGCTAAAACTAGTACTCAAACAGTATTTTTCACTTTATGTTTCTGTGTGGGAGCAAACTGTTGAAATCTTTACTTAATGTATGCTAAACTGATCTTCTGTATATAAAGAGAAATGAAAATGAATCTTGATGTGAATGGAAGGGGAGAGGGAGTAGGAAAGGGGAGGGTTGCAGGTGGGAGGGACGTTATGGGGGGGAAGCCATTGTAATCCATAAGCTGTACTTTGGAAATCTATATTCATTAAATAAAAGTTTAAAAAAAATGATAAATAGTGAAAATATTGTAGCCATACCACCTATGCTAGGATCCTATACTGGCCACCTACTAACTGGGTGACCCCAATAAAGATATTTATTTCACAGAAGCTTAGTTCTCTCTTCTACAAAATGGATATAAGGATATTGTTACCTTTCTCAAGCTCTGAATATTAAAGGATAAAGCACATGTGAAAATCTTAGCTCCATGCCTGAATAGTGTGTAATCATTTAGAAGCTCATTACTTATATATGTATTTTTGTCTTGAAATTATGTTGCATAGATCTCTATTTTTGACATAATAAGAGTAACATTTTATTTCTATGAAGATGATGAATATTTGTGTTTCTACCTATGAATTAGGACAGTAATTAAAAGAACAGCATAAAACTTTGTCATGTCCTTGGCGTTTGTCAGATTCATATTCATTATTTTCCTTTTGATTTTATAAGCCTGAGGTTAATAAAGTATGTGGTGTTCACATACAGTGACCTTGCAAAAGTAATTTGTTTTATTGCACCAGTCATTTTTTGTTTGGAATGAGTCATAAATTAACCTAGAAGCTATGAGGATGATTTGGGAATTAAGGTGTAGCCTGCAGACCACCTGTTTCAGTTGACTTAACCGATGACATCATACTCCTTTCTACTGTCCAGTCACATTTGTCCTGAATCTCTGACCAATTCAGGCCAACAAAATAAGATATTTTTCCAAATGACCTGAGTCATGGCTAATAACATTTGTGTCTGAGTTTCCATCTTTCCTGCATGATGAAAAGAGGTTGAAGCTAATAAATATTTTACAATCTGTGTTTGCAATTACTTGGGGGAAATCGCCAGCTTATCACCATTCATCAACGAGGATCTGGTGTTTCTTGTGTACTTTGAGTTGTCTGTTTCTCTCTTTCATGAGAAATTTGCATCTTTAATATGAGGAAACACCCCAGTTAGTAAGAGAGTCTTTTTATCCATATACCTTTCCAATTTATTGCACGTTAGCTGGCTGAACCGTGCTCCATTTTTAAGCCAATCCACCAGGTATTATGTTATTTGTTCAGTAGCTTCCACTAAGATGATGACATTAATATGAATGAAGGACACTGCAGCAGCGCCCAGAGCTGCTGGGGTAGCTTGCTAATTAGATTTAATGATGAACTGACTTCTCCAGCGAAACACAAATGAAGCTGGGAGAAGAAAGGTAGATCTGATTTTTTTCTGTCTGGAAACCATTAAAAAAATTTCAAAGGTTTTTGCAAGGATGCATAAACTTCCTATAAATACAGAAAATGTATTAATGATGGAAGAGAAGAGAGAGCAGAGAGAGAACTATGTAAGTAAGTGCACTTGGTCCTCCATTTCTATGGCTTCTGCATCTGTCCATTCAAACAACAATGGGTCAAAAATACTAGGAATGGAACTGGTGTTGTGGTACAGTGGTTTAAGTTGATGCTTGCAATGACTACATCCCATATCAGAACGCCTAGCTGCCCTGCTTCCAATGCAACTTCCTACAACTGTGCCTGGGAAGGCAGCAGGTGATGACCCAAGCAACTTGGGCTCCAGCCACCCTTGTAGGAGACCAAGGTGGGGTTCCTGACTGCTGGCTTTGACCCAGACCTGGCTCTTGCAGTCATTTGGAGAGTGAACCACCGGATGAAAGATTTTCTCTCTCGCCTCTCTCTTTCTCTCTGTCTCTGTCATTCTGCCTTCCAAATAAATGAATAAATAAATGAATTCTTAAAAATCTTAGTAAAAAGATTGTACTACACACAAAATTTTCTTCTGAATATTCCCTAAAAATACAAACAACACCTGTTTATATAGATTTTATATTATATCAGGTGTTAAAAGTAATCTAGAGGTGACTTAAACATGTAAGATATGTATAGAATATATACAAATACCACTCCATTTTATATAAAGGATTAAATGTTCGTAGATGTTAGTATCTGCAGGGGTGCTGGAACAATCTCATGTACACTGAGGGGTGACAATATTATTATTACTCATAGTATTAATGATTCATCACTACTAAGTGATTACCATTTGATCTTTCAACTATACAATATTTAGTGAGTACTCAATATGTATAAGGCATTGAGAATAAAAGAAGAACTCTACTTGCACCAGAAGGTCCTACAAAAAAGTTGAGTATGCAAATATTTAACTATTTAGGAAGAGCCAATAAGGATCTATCAATGGGATAATTAAACCATTGCAAGGGAGTTAAGGGAGCCTCTCTGGTGAACAGTGGCTAGACAGTTCCAAATGGTTAAAAGATCCAAATGGTTAAAAGAAGCTTAGCAATTCAACCATACAAGCTCAGCCCCTCCTTACTCTATGTCTTCATGTGTAGCACCTTTCCCCTTGGAAGGAAACCATTCTTTCCCACTCCACTCTACAACTCTGGTTCAGATTTCCAATTGCAATTCCTCATTCCACACATTCATCTACCATAGGCCTAAAATCCCACAGTTTTATGTTGGGGGAAACGGTGGCATTTGGTTTTTGTTGTTGTTGTTGTTCAGCAGCTGTTTATCTGAGGATGAGCAGGACACATGCTGAGAGAAGCATAGGATTTCTCTTGAATTTTCTGTAGTTTATCTGAAGATAGCACAAGGCATGACTCAGGGACTCCCAGGCCACCTGTTTTCCCAAGTAACGAGGAAATCTGAAACATCAAGGGCGTACACTAACGGAACAGCAGGCAGTCCTCCATCTCTGGGGTCCCAGAGGCTTCATCTTTATCCTCAGGGGTGAGCTCCTCATAAAGAAACCTTCAGACTGTGTAAAGCTCACACTTCTCACTCTGGGTATGCATCAGTGTTTCTGCTGATATTTACAAGCGTGGTTTGGTTTACAAAGCCGGAAATAAGCTTGACACTATGAGAACATTAATTTTATTCAAGGATTTACGAAAGTCATCAATAATTTAATTTGTAGGTAACTGAACACATTTTGTTTTTACCTGAAAACATGTTGTTTTAATGAGTAGTAGAATGCAAAATTTTTTAGCATATAAAACGATTATAATGCCAATTTAAATACTTCAAATTTTAGATGGCTCCTCTCGGCTATACTCCCTGGCTCCCTGAGGGCTGTATTAAATTTCCTGTGCCTTGTACTCAATGGAAAAATCTTTAAGAGGATTATCTCAGATGCTTCTTGATTAAAAAAAAAAAAACCCAGATATTTATGTCTTCCACTCCACTCCACATCATTTAAAAAAGTAGCTAAAGAGAGCTCTGTTTCTTCTCTGACAAGGTTGATACTTTGTGTTCTTTATATGCACGATCAAGGATTCTGGGAGATGTTTAGAGTCAGAATAGTTATTGTGGATTATAGGTAAAATTTCAGTAATTTTCCGTTTCTAATTGGTAGCCAGGAATTCAAATTGGAAAAAGCCTAGCAGATGTTCTAGTTAAAGTGCTTTCTGAAGACTATAATATTATTGACTATAAAGTTTTCTTGTCTATTATCCTTTTTTTGAATATTCTTTCAACAATATATTAAGGATTTACGTATTGGCACATTTTCTTGATTCCTAAAACTTCTTAACTTTAAATTTAAACCTAAATTTGAAGTTTTGCATTACAAACTTTATTTTTCTTCAATAAAGGATCACAATCATAAAACTAGATCTGTTAATTCCCATTCATATAAGTTAGAGGAAAAGTTAAGTAGTATCACATTAAACCTTGAAAAAGGTTGACACCTGACAAGTGAAGCTAGGACATCTCATGCTGTTAAAAAGATAAGGTTATGATCCCAGCATCTGACAAAAATAAAATGAGAAATTCATTAAAATGGAGAAAAGGGAATTCCTTTACCCTGATAGTGGAAATGTAAATTCATAATGTCATAAAGGAGAACAGTATGGAGTTTTCTCAAAACAGTTACAAATAGATCTCCCTTATGATTCACCAGTCTCCCTTCTGGGTATATACATCCAAAGGAAATGAAACCATCACATCAAAGACATACCTTCCCCTCCATGTTTGTTGATGCACTGTTAATGATAGTTAAGGTATAGAATCAATCTAGATATCCATTACAGATGAAAAGACAAATGTATACATACATGATAGAATTTTAATCAGTCATAAAAATGTATGATAACCTACCAGATTCAGCAAAATTAGTGGAACTGGAGAACATTATGCTAAGTGAAAAAAGGCACACACAAAGCCAAATACTACATTCTTTCTCTCTATCTGGAAGCTAAAAAAAGTCAAGCTAAACATAAAATAGTGATTACTAGAGAATGGGGAGGGTAGGGACGATGATAGATTAGAGCAAGGTTGAACAATGGGTACGAAAATACACAAAGATAAGTTCTGGTGTTCTATAGCACAGTGAAGTGACTACTGAGGACAATGACCTACTATATATTTTATGGGTAACAAGAGAGAGAAGCTTGAAGACTCTAAATATAAAGTAATGATAAGGGGATGGATGTGTGATTTACCCTAATTTGACATTTTATGCATGCATTAAAATATCACTTTCTAACCCAGATACATGTATATTAGGTGTTAAACAAAAATTAAAAAAAAATTCCAAGAAAATGGAAATGCTAACTACTTTGACTTGATCACTACTCATAGTATACATGTGTTTTAATATCATACTGTGCTCTTTAAAACAAAGAATACATTTTAAAAATATTTATATATTTATCGCAAAGGCATAGTTATAGAGAGAGAGGAAAGGGAGAAAAATCTTTCATCTATTAGTTCACTCCCCAAATGGCTGAAACAACCAGGCAGGGCGAAGCCAAAGCCAGGATCCAGAAGCTTCTTCAGGGTCTCCCATGTGGGTACAGGGGCCCAAGGACTTGGGCTATCTTCTGATGTTTTTCCAGGCCATTAACAGAGAGCTGGATGTGAAGTAGAGCAACCGGGACACAAATTGGCATCCATATGGGATACCGGCTTCACAGGCAGTGGCTTAACCACTACAGTGCCAGCCTTACATAATAAAATTTTTAATGTTTATTCCTTTATTCAGTATATGTAATCTGTGAAGAAAATAATTAAAATTTAAAAATAGAAAATTAAGTCTGGGAATGCAATCAAACTGTCAATTCACTGACCAAACATAACAGTTAAATATAAAATTAAGCAAAACCAGACAATGGTAGAGGCACAACTCTGTTAATATAATAGATGGATTTTAAAAAATGCAATATTCATTTTGAAATACAGCTGTTTTATTTTTTGTATAATTCACTGGGACTTTTCTTCATTTGCTAAGGATACCCAGAATCAAGTGGCTCCTGGAAATGCAGGACAATTTTTGTTCATAGGGTCCTAATGAGAAATCAGTTATTTCTGAAAAAAAAATTGTAGTGTTTATGGTAAATTAGCATACAGATGAAAAGTTATTCAAAATTAACCATATTTTAATGTGCACAATAATCATTAAATTAGTTTTCATTTATTTAGTTTTCATCCTTAATTTATAAAACTTTCTTAAATGTTTCATATTTATAAATTAATTTCATCATTTGCAACTTTCATAGTCTAATCTTTATTGATATGATAATGGCATGTCTTCTCTGAAGCTGATTGGTTATGCTTATTCAATCAGAAAAATCACCCATGATTTTCTTCAAATTCTTGGGAAACTTTAAGGTAATTCTATATGACACAGATAGAAAAGTTGTTTTGACCCAAGAGTTCGAAGAGCATTCAGTTGGAAATTCACTGGTCAATAAGCATATCATTCCTTATCTTACAATTTTTTACTTCCAGGAAAGTATTGCAACTATTAGCAGAATGGCTCCTGCTTCTTACGAGATCTCCAGCCTTGGTATGGCTTCACACTCAGTGTTCCAGCCATCCTGAATGCTGTTCCCCAGTCCTTTGATTCTGTCCCATGCTTATTCAGGTATGCTCATTCAGGTATGCTCATTACTTGCCTCTGCCTTCAGTGCCCTCTCTTTAAGCATTGGTCCCAGTGGGAAGTACTTGCCTGCTTTATTTGGGCAGAATTAATTATTCCCTCCCTCATCTTTGTCCTTAAGCTCTTGCTACTTATCCTAGCATTTTACTTATTAAAGACTTGCTATATATATACATATATATACACACACATATATATAAAATATATATTTAGACTATTGAGCTATGAGCTCAGAAATCTTTTTTTGTTTATTTTGCAGCATAGTGCTTCTGACCTTGGCATGTAGTACAAGATCAATTTTGCGACCATTTTAGTATAAATATGCAAATGTACAGAAGAGGTGCGTAATTAGCATATATATTCACAACCTACCTTCAACAATCCTTATATTTGCTATCTTTGCTTAATTTATACTAGTCTATAAATAGTAGCACTCTATATGTGATATCCATATATACCATAAATATGTATCTTTAGGTAGATACCACATATAGCACATAAAAAACAGAAGTTCCTGACTTACTGTAATTTGATTTATGATTTTTCAACTTTTTGATGGGGTGATAACCTACCCATACAACATTTTGCTTCTCACTTTCAGTACAGTCTTCAATAAATTATGTGAGATATTCAGCACTTTATTATAAAATAGACCATGTGGTAGGTGATTTTGCTCAACTCAAGGCTAATGTAAATATTCTGAATATGTTTAAGGTAGGCTAGGCTAAGCTATTTTTTTTTTTTTGACAGGCAGAGTGGACAGTTAGAGAGAGAGACAGAGAAAGGTCTTCCTTTACTGTTGGTTCACCCCACAATGGCCGCTGCGGCCAGCACGCTGCGGCTGAGGCACTGTGCTGATCTGAAGCCAGGAGCCAGGTGCTTCTCCTGGTCTCCCATGCGGGTGCAGGGCCCAAGCACTTGGGCCATCCTCCACTGCACTCCCGGGCCATAGCAGACAACTGGCCTGGAAGAGGGGCAACCGGGACAGAATCCAGCGCCCCGACTGGAACTAGAACCCGGTGTGCCAGTGCCACAGGTGGAGGATTAGCCTATTGAGCTGCGGTGCTGGCTGTTAAATATATTCTTAATTTAAGATTTTTCAACTTATTAATTTGTGAGGATAGCACCTATCATAAGTTAATGAGATCTATCTATCTATCTATCATCTAGAGATAAATATCAGATAGATATTTATGATATATATTCTGCTTACCTGTCTATTTCTATAAATATGACTCTCTACCTATAAATATTTCTTTTTTTAAAGATTTTATTTATTTATTTGAGAGGTAGAGTTACATACAGTGAGAGGGAGAGACAGAGAGAAAGTTCTTCCTTCCCTTAGTTCACTCCCCAGATGGCCACAATGGCTGGAGCCACACGTATCCAAAGCTAGGAACCAGGTACTTCTTCTGGGTCTCCCACGTGGGTGCAGGGACCCAAGCACTTGGGCCATCTTCTACTGCTTTCCCAGGCCACAGCAGAGAGCTCGATCGGAAGCAAGGCAGCTGGAACTAGAACTGGCGCCCATATGGGATGCGGGTGCTTCAGGCCAGGGCGTTAACCCGCTGTGTCACAGTGCTGGCCCCTACCTATAAATATTTCAATAAATATTTCCTAAATATAGGCTTTTCTCCACAAACCACAATATCACAATTACACCTAAAAAGTAACAAAAGTTTCAGAATCATCTAACATCCTGTTCATAATTAAAATTTCCTCTGAGGCAGACATTTGACCTAGTGGTAAAGAATCCATTTAGGATGCCTGCATCCCTGATCAGAGTACCAGGGTTTGATTCCTGGCTTTGCTTCTGGCTCCAGCTTCTGGCTAATGCATACCCTGGGAGGCAGCAGTGCTGGCTGAAGTATTTGAGTCTCTGCCACCCTGTGGGAGAACAGAATTGAACTCCTGTCTCCTTGATTCAGACTGTGAGCCAGACTGCTGTGTGTATTTGGGGAGTGAACTGCTGATGAGAGTTCTGTGGCTATCTTTCTATTTCTCTGCCTCTTGAATAAATCAAATAACTGAAAATGTTATTAAAGAATTTCCTCAATTTTGTGCAAAAGGACTTTACAGCTTAATTTTATACACACTGATTGCTAAATTTTTGATCAAATAAATGAATCTGGAACTCAATATTGTCACAGCTTGAATTTTTTAAGAAGAGAAATATGGAATACATACTTGATATTTGAAATTCTGTTTTCTAAAATGTCAGATGAAAGCTGATAATTATGGAAATTGGCATGAAGCATGTAGGATTTAAGTTATAATTGAAAGAACTTAATTAAAGCAGAGCAATGTAGCTGCACTGGCACTTACTGTAGCAGTAGAAAAGCCTTAGGAGCGAATGGCATGAATCAATCCTGGTAGTTATAAAGGCATCTGCTACTATTATGAAAACAGGAGGGCAGTGGAAGGTTACTGCTTACACACATTATGTAGCCAAGTCATCCTTATTTAATGCTGTACCATAAAATTCCAGGTTGTCTATAAATTGTGGCAGTGCATGCAAACTTTCAAGTCATTTTCTACCATTTCCTCACCTAAAATTGCTTACTGCAGCTCTACAATCTATATCATTCCTATCTCCTGACGACTGAAGAAAAATGGTTAAGATATCCACACATAAACTGCTGGGTAGCTTTAAAGGGAAGCTTCATCTTTGTTCCCAGAATTTTCCATTCCAGCCCCTCCAAAGCCCTTGCTGTCATCAGCAGATCCTTTTGTGATTCTTGCTTTGTTATTTTTCCTACTGTTCTGATTCAAGGTGGAAATTGCTATCACATGGTCTCCCTGCTAGAGGAAAGTACCTCATTAGCAATATTTTCTCAGACACCAAGATAGAAGAAAGGGAAATCAGAACAACATGGTACCAAAGATCTGTAGCAAACCTGCATGATTTAAAGAATAAAACAGCTCTGGAGCTGAAGCATTAACCTTGGGGAGACTTAGGAAAAAATCACTTCTTTTTACTACACTTTAGTTTCCTCATCTACAAAACTGAAATACAACGCGTGTGTCTCCCAGAATGGTTTCACAGATGAAATCATAGAGGCCTATCCAAGAGTGGTCTGCTACTACAGATTCCTATATAATTTTAAAATTAACATTTTATTGCTAGGAGTTTAATGTCTTTTAAAATTTGTTTAATTAAAATCCTAAAGAGGGAAATGAAAGTCTGAATTGTTCCCTTTAAAATATTTACATGAATCAAACTAAATGGCATGAGCAATTTTATTTTGGACGATCTTTTGACAGGTGATGACATTTCTCCATGTCATTTTCTGAATCATGGGCCTTGAGTATTCTAAGGTATCAGAAAGGATATTTGTTTAATGTTTTAGCTATCAGGAGTGTTGCACTCAAAGCAAATCCATCTGTTGCAAATCAAAGCGCATATTTGAAGCTGTTGGGACAGAGAGCCGTAGCAGTAGTTTTATTTTTAGTCTATTTCTATTGAGAAGTTCCCATAGGTAACATTTCCTTGGGTGCCCTGACAAAATGCAGGTCTGTTTATTCATTCCTATAATGAATTGGTTACTCACTGTTAAAAAACAGCATTTTTCAGAAGAAAAATCATTATACAACTTTTCTTAATCCCAAACCTAAAGAAAACTCAGTCTTATTGATTGCACATACACAACCAATAGCTTTCTGTAGGAAGATAATTGGGATCCATGCCATGGAAGGATTCTAGGGTAGAGAAGACACATGTTGTGCTCTCAAGAGGTTTACAGCGGCCGGCACCGGGGCTCACTTGGCTAATCCTCTGCCTGCGGCTCCGGCACTCCGGGTACTAGTCCCGGTTGCTCCTCTTCCAGTCCAGCTTTCTGCTGGCACCTGGCTCCTGGCTTCGGATCGGCACAGCGCTGGCCATAGAGGCCATTAGGGGAGTGAACCAATGGAAGGAAGACCTTTCTCTCTGTCTCTCACTGTCTATAACTCTCTCTCTCTCTCTCTCACTGTCTAACTCTGAATGGCAAAAAATGAAAATAAAGAGGTTTACAGTTGTGTAGAAGGGATTACCAAGTAGATAGATGTAAAATGTGAAGAGCTATATATGAAAGGAGGCTTAAACTAGTCCTTGTAAATCATCACCATTTCCACTTTCTGTGTTGAAAACTCCTCTTTGGTGAGCCTGGTCATCCTTTTATTGCCTCCCTAATGTCAAGTTTCCTGAGGAATATGCTGGACAGACAACCTGGTTCTTTCTCCTTCATCAGACACTCTAATCCCTTGTGCTAGTCTTTGGCATAGGAGAGCAAGCAGAGGCCTAAGCAAGTGAACTGAGAGCAAGACTGACTCCTGGGACTGCAGCAGCGTGGAGGGCTGTGGTAATAAGTGTGGGCAGTGATATTTACGCTGCTTTATGCCAGATGATGTGCTGGCTCTTCTGGGTAGAAGGAATAAATTCATATTGTGCGGCACTATATTTACAGTATTTCTTTTAGATATAACAAAAGTTGGCAGCATTATTTAGATTTCAGACATAAGGAAAACAGAAACTCACAGAGATAAGAGTACCCGCCTGGAAGCCGGCGCCGTGGCTCAATAGGCTAATCCTCCACCTTGCGGCGCCGGCACACCGGGTTCTAGTCCCGGTTGGGGCGCCGGATTCTGTCCCGGTTGCCCCTCTTCCAGGCCAGCTCTCTGCTATGGCCAGGGAGTGCAGTGGAGGATGGCCCAGGTGCTTGGGCCCTGCACCCCATGGGAGACCAGGAAAAGCACCTGGCTCCTGGCTCCTGCCAGGATCAGCGCGGTGCGCCGGCTGCAGCGGCGGCCATTGGAGGGTGAACCAACGGCAAAAGGAAGACCTTTCTCTCTCTGTCTCTCTCTCTCACTGTCCACTCTGCCTGTCAAAAAAAAAAAAAAAAAAAAAAAAGAGTACCCGCCTGGTATCTCACAGCTAACATTGCATACATCATGTTTGAACTGGTCTCTTGAGCTTCTGCATTTCTGTTCCATCATTCTTCTTGCTTGTAGCTGAAGTTTTGTGTAATGGAGTGCAAAGAGTAGGGGATCAGAACTCCTGCAAATTTGTGAAGCCTGCCCGCTAGTAGATGCAGAGCTACGACTTAGAAGACACAACTAAATAGACAAACAAAATCAATGGCACCTGGAATCAAAATGGTGCACTTACAAACTATATTTGTGTATCTTTAATAGACTAAGTCTTTTTACTTTTGGAGAGGCAGGGAAGAGAGAAAGAGAGAGACACAGAGACAAAGACAGAGACAGAGAGAGTGCTGATCTCTTAGTTTACTCTCCAAAAGCCCACAATGTTTAGGGCTGAACAAGGTTGGGTCTGGGAGCTGGGGATATGATCTAAGTCTTCCATGTGAGTGGAGGGACCTAACCACTCAAGTCATCACCTGCTGACTCTAGGGTGTGAGTTAGCAGGACATTGGAATTGAACCCAAGCACTCTGGTATGGGATGCAGGTCTCCCAAGCAACAGCACCTTAACCACTAGGACAAACACCTCCCCCTAGACTAAGTTTTATGTTAGGTGGAACAGAAACGTCAATGCTCATGTTCAATGTCACAGTCAATAATAAACAAAGACTAAGATATAAAAAGTACTTAAGCCTATGTTTTTTTCCCCTCTCTTTCTTCCTTTCTTCCTTTCTTGCTTTCTTTCTTTTTAAGATTTGAAAGGCAAAGTTACAGAGATGCAGAGAGAGAGAGAGAGAGAGAGAGAGGTCTTCTATCCATTGGTTCACTCTGGGCCATCCACTGGGCCAATCCGTACCCAGGAGCTTCTTCCAGGTGTCCCACGTGGGTGCAGGGGGCCAAGGACTTGGACCATCTTCCATTGCTTTTCCCAGGCCAAGGCACTGGGATCAGAAGTGGGACTCACACCGGCGTCCATACTGGATGCTGGCACTGTAGACAGTGGCTTTACCCACTATGCCACAGCACCAGCCCCATTTTTTTAAGGATTTATTTATTTATGAACAAAGCAAAGCTACAGAGAGAGGAAGAGACAGAGACAGGTGAGATCTTCCATCACTGGTTCACTCTCCAAATGGCTGCAGCCACCAGATCCAGGAGCTTCATCTGGGTCTCCCACATGAGTGGCAGAGGCTCAGGTACACTAGCACACTAGTGTACACCAGCAGAGAGCTGAGCTGGAAGTGAAGCAGCCAATAGGGGATCCAGTCACAATATGGGATGCTGGCATTGCAGGGGACAGCTTAACCTGCTATACCACAATGCTTTCCCACCTCGGTTGTTTTATAAGCTGAAGGCCATGGAGATATCTTCCTCAGTATTCTTTAATTGGCCTTAAATTCTACCAAGAGACAGATATCCATGGGAGTTTTATATTTGTTACTGTCATTTGTCTTTTCAACATTAGCCCCCTCGTTGAAATGGGAGGGTTAAATTAGACTGGTGTTTTTCTGATTCCATGTCATGATCTATTACCTGGACAAAAGTAGAAAAATACATTTGTTTTTTTTTAATAAATCATTCATTTTAGTATTTTATCTGTGTGGTATTTGGTTGAGAAGTAAATGTGTTTCTGAGGGGGAGGGCAAAATATTTTTAAAACTCTGCCTTATGTCATCATCAACATTGCTGCCACCTTCAAATTTACCTTATTTGATCTTCTAAAAATCTGACTCCCTTTCAGACCCCATTTTCCTTTGCCTAGTTAACATGGCTTTGTCTGCCTTCTTAGAGCCATCCTGTCCTGCTTTGGCTCCCCAATCCTCTCCTTTTGTGCTTCTTTTGTGAACTCTTCCTCCTGCCCCTAGATATTAAGCTCCCTGCAAGCATGGTTCTTTGTTCTCAGCATACTCTATTGCAACTTGATTACAAAGCATCTCACAGAGAATCTGAACTACTAATTACTTTCCTCTCACGGAAACCCTAGGTCACAAACCTCCAACAGCGTCTCCTCCCAAATGTTTCAATATCACCAAAAGGTTAAATCTCTCATTCTACACATGAAATATGGTTTCCTTCCTTCGCTAGCTCAATTTTAGAATCATAACTTGAAGATGCTGATTTTGTTTTGTTTGTTTGTTACTGAGAAGGGTCACTTGAGTAGCTCTTAGTTTTGCAAATATAAGACAAATAAACAGCTGGTAGAAGAATCTAAGTGGACTTGTTCTGTTTGCTTGCTTGTTGTCTGAATATTGAGGCTTAGTACAACAGTTCCCAAAGTGTAGTCCCTAAGCTGTATTGGCACTTTTGGGGACATCTTAGTATTAATCCGAGACCTTACCCAGATCCATTAATTCAAAAACTTGGATGAGGTCAACTATCCCGAGTTCTCCAGATATTTCTGATAAATACTAAAATTTGGAAACCACTGAGCAATACCTCCTTATACACAGAGATTGTTGTTGAATCAATCAGTAATAGAAGCCTAGGGTTGGGAGAGGAATTCTCAACCCTTACTGTCTGAAATCCAGATTTAAAAGAGGATGGCCCAGGTGGAGTTTACAGGAGGCTCCTGAGCTAAAATTACCCAATAAAACATGTTGACTGGTATTTTTGCTCAGCACAATATTTTAGGAAAATAACATTTTTATTGATGTGTAATTCACATATCATGAAAGGTACCCATTAAAAATGTTCAGCTTATGGTTCTACAATATTTATGGAGTTGTGCAACCATCATCAAGCCTGTCAAAGGGCTTGTAGGAGCTGATTTGGTAAAGTTTGTGACTAATGCTGGAACTCATTCAGGCCAGAATTCCTAACCCAAAAGTGTTTTATGGAAAACAGCAGCTGTACCCAAGCACATGACCCAGGTGTATCCTGGAGACCGAATACAGGGGTGATACCCCATGGGCACTATGGGGCTGGCAGGAAAAGGGTCTTACAACAGAGGTAACTTGGGTGTTCCAATTGGGGCCAATTTTCAGTAGAAGATTGACAATGGTAGTGGGTTGATTAATTCTGTTTGTCAAAGACGGGTCTGATTTATGAGTACATGGATAATCCTGGCATAATTATTAATGGCTTGTCCCTTGAGTCCCCAGTGTTCCCATTTAGATGAAAAATCATATGACCACCTTAATTAGACTCTTCAGTTCTCTCTCTGAGACCCATTTCTTCTGGGATCCTGCCCAGCAAGTTGCAACCTGCTCAGTAGCCCTATATTCCAATTCCATCTCCTAAGCTCAGTGAGACCATCATGGTCTCTGTCACACATGGAGTCCTTGGAATATGGGGAAAATAGGGGCTCACCTCATTTCTCTTCCTTTTCATGAATTCCAATCTTTTGCTCCCTATTGCGCAACATTTGAAAAATTACATCACATACTTTGAGTTTTGGCATTGTTTACATTTGGAAAGTTCGTCTGTTTGCAATTATATCCTGCTATTGTGTCTGAAAGTTCTCCATGATATGACATGCAGGATTACTGTTTTTTTTTTTTAATTTCTTAGAATCCCTTGTTATGAATAATAAGCAATGTATGTAATTTTTGTTGGATATTTTGGTTATTCCATTTTCTGGCTATTTCGAATTGTACTCCAATGTTTGGTGGACATATACACTTATTTTCACTGGATATATATCCTGAAGTGGAATTTTTGAGACATATATTATGTTTACACTTTTTAAGTAGCAAAGTAGTTGCACTGTTTTACCTTCTACCATTAATACATGAGCATTTCAGTTGCTTACATACTCACCAGCAACTGATATTTTCAGTCATTGAATTCTGAGCTCTATAGGAGAGTTCTACAACATTTCATACTGAACATTTTATTCTATATTTCACACTTAATCTTTTAAAATTAAATCTAAACTTCTAAAATTTATGTACCAATACCTTTGAATTAAAATAAAACCTACCTTTGTAAAATCTAAGAACTAGTTCACAACCAATCTCTTTAAATTTAAATAAAAAGATTAAAAAGATAAGTAAATAAGTAAGTAAATAAGTAAATTTTTATTGGAGGTATTCAATTAGATGTCATTAAACTACATCATTTCTAAAATATCACATAATTTTAAAGCCTTTTACAGTTAACCAACACACTTTTCCTTATACTTTGAGTTATTGCATGATATTTGTCAGAAGTTTTTAATTTTCACTGGAGTGGTCATGTAGTGAAGTGGCTAGGGCTTTGCTTAGGACGCCCATATCCTAGACCAGAGTGCCTGGGTTTGAAGGCTGGCTCTGCTTCTGACTCCATATTCTTGCTAATGCACATGCTGGGAGGAAGCAGTTGATGGCTCAAGTGGTCCCTGCCACCCTTATGGGGGACCTGGATCGAGTTCTTGACTCCTGGCTTCAGTCTGTCCCAGCCCTGGCCATGGCAAGCATTTGAGGAATGAACCAGTGTATGAAAGATCTGCTCATTTTTCTGTCTGTCTTTCCCCCTCCTTCCCTCTCTGTCCTTTGCCTTTCAACTAAATAATATAAAAATAAAAATTTAAAAGGACCCATGTCATTATTTTTGAAAATGGAAATAAATTTTTGAAATTGTCATTTCTTAAAATACTGTGCCTTATAAATCCTTTAAGTAAGGAGGAGAATTAACTGATTCATGTTTTTGCAAGAACTGTGTCCATGGCATTGTGCTAGGTACTGAGTGAGGCATGGCATATGTTTTTCAATGATTCCTTTCTCAAGGTAGTTATTAAATTAATACATCAACATTTACAAAAAAAATTTCCCTAAAGTTTTCCAAAGGATATTTTAAGATGATAATTTAGAAAAAAAATTTAAAACAAAACAATTTCATTATCAAATGAAAGAGGAAACAATGGTATAAAACAAAATAGAATGTTACAAGAAATACAAGCTTCTATAGATTTAAGAAAAAGGAGAGTGCATATTTACTGCAAGAGACTAGATCAATTTTATTAGCAATTTTGGTGTTTATACAACATGATTGTATGAAGATAAGTTGAAATTTTTCTATTCCTGGAGTCTTAGTGTAAGATTTTGAAACCTATATTGTGCGTCTCTGGTAGAAATTTGAATTCTTGGTATTTCTTGGTTCTTCTGTTGATTTATTATATCTATGATAAATTTATTAGGGCTGCTTAGTTTATTTTTTAGAATTCATTAGTACTGATTTATTAGCTTGTTTAGCTGTTGGAAATTCTATTTTTTGTTATTGCTTAAGACTAAAATAAACTAATATTGTGAAAATGACATAGAATTTTCCTGTGGGGAGCAACTCGGACTAGACTAAGTTACTGGAATTAAGACTTATTCTATGCATCTGCTCTCCCACAATATGGCGCTGGGAGAGAAGAAAACAGCTTCTACACAGCTGCCTCCAGTTCAGCCAATAAACTGTAGGACTTGCTCCTGATTGGAGGAGAGCAGCGTGCTCGGCGTGTGGGCAGCCGAGTTAGGATTGGCAGAGGAGGACTATAAAGGAGGGGAGAGACGGCATGCACCAGGAACATCTAAGAGGAACATCTAAGGGGAACACCTGTGCAGCCCCCGAGAGAGCCGGCCGGAGGTGTGCCACTCCCCTGCGGAAGTGGGGAAAGTGGCCAGGGGGAACCGCCCTTCCATGGAGGTGGAAGGGACAGTAGCCAACCCGGGAAGAACCAGCAGCAAACCCAGGGAGGGCCGAGCAGACGAAAGAACAGCGCAGGGTCCTGTGTCGTTCCTCCACGGAGAGGGGGAGCGACATAATGGTGCCGTGACTCGGATATGAAGCCTAGGCAGGGTTTAGTGTCGTTCCTCCACGAAGACGGGGAGCGACATTTTCCTATTCCATTTATTATGTTTTATATTTTTAATCATTATTTAATGTTAGAATAATGTCTTCAAGCAGGAATTTGTCTTGATTTTCAAAATCCCAGCGGTTGATAATAGTATCTATAAATTCTCAGGGAAATGTCTACCTGTTGATTTTAAAACAGCTTCAATAAATAAAATGGGTTATTACATTTCAAAGTTGATATTTTCAGTCTTTACAGGAGAAGTAAAATTGACATGGTTAGGCTCAAGATTTTCTACCTTTAATGGCTGCAACATTATGGGGAATCACCTTATTAATTTTTTTTTAGTTCAAATTAAATTAAATAACCACTCCTAAAAACTACTTATGCAGTATTAGTGAATATTCACTTCATTATTTTAGAAGTTAGTTGAATAGCTCATTCTGAAGAGCTTAGGGTTATGACTTTATGACTTAGGGATTTTTAACTTTACAAGGTACTATTACATTTTTTAAAAAAGATTTATTTGTTTATTTGAAAGGCAAAGTTACACAGAGAGAGGGAAAGACAGAGAGAGAGAGAGAGAGAGAGAGAGAGAGAGATTGAGAGAGAGAGATTATCCAACCACTAGTTCACTCCCCAAATGGCTACAACAGCAAGGGCTGGGCCAGACGGAAGTCAGGAGCCCAGAACTCCATCTGGATCTCCCACATGAGTGGTAGAGGCCCAGGTACTTGGCAATCTTACACTGTTTTCCCAGAAACATTAGCAGAGAGCTGGATCAGATACGGAGTAGCCTGGACTGGAATTGGTGCTCTTAAGGGATAGTGGTGTTACAGGTTGTGCTGCAATGCTGGCTGCTATGTTGTATGCTTTAAACATTGGTTTCTTTGGTATTTCAATAAACTATGTGGTTGGTGGGACAGAAATATTTATTCCTATGTCCTACAAAGGTTAGGTGAATCACACACTACTAATTGATTTGTCACAGTTTGGACAGCCAATCAGGGATAATGAAGACTGTCACTTTTCCCAGACTCTATTTCAACTGGAGAGTATAACAGGTAAAAGTTCTTTATTTCCATTATCACTTAGCAACCATCTTTAAATAAGCAGACATTTTATTGAAAAGGAAGTTTAATGACTTTTTAAAAATTGAATTTGGTTAGAAATGATTTTAGTTTAGTGCACAATGGGGATTAGTTAATAATAGCAAAGTTCTTTTCCCAAATGTATACATTTTTGCAGCAAATTAAAAATATCAGTATACTAGCATTGTCCTTATTTTCCAGTCTGCCTTTATTTAATCAGCTGTATGATTCATTACTTCTAATAATACTTCTTACTATTAAAATCTCAGGGCTGTTGGAAATGAAATGAAACCAGAAAGGTGTATTTCTTAACTAATGCATGAGCAGCAATCTCATTAATTAATTTCACCACACTTGTCCTTAGGCCAGATATATGACTGAAGCAACACTCCTGTCTAAAATGTCAAGATGTATTTTGTTAAGTATAGAGAATCAAATCTGAGAATGGTCTCGCTTTTTGTGTGGCCTACTGCTTCTCATTCAGTTGTTCTTTGTTCAGATCTGTAATGCCAGACTCCTTCCTCTCTCGCTCTCTCTTCTCAAACATCACATCTGAGGAACAGAACACACTTCTCTTGGATAGGGTTCCATGTCCAGTGGAAAGCAGTGGCGGAAGGTGAAAACTGATACTAAGGTATTCTTTCTGTGACCTTCTGCACAAAGTGGCACCTGTAACAGCCACTGAGTTTCCTCCTTGGCTCTAATGCCAGATAGAGTTCCTATCTCATAGTTCCAGTTTTCAACACACATGAACCAAAGTATGTGCACCTTCAAAATTCATGTTTTGACCCCTATAGGAAGGAGTTAGATCATAAGAGTAGAGCTCTCATCAAGGAATTTGTGCCTTTATAACAATGGGCGGTTCACAGACTCCACCTTCTTTGAATATTCAGTTGAGATCTACCACTTATACCTCCAAATATTATAAAAGGAAGGCATGAACCTTGTTGATTGCCTCTGTATCTCCTGAGTTTGCCTCAACTTCCTCTTGAGTGTGTACTTGCACTTCATTCTTTTTTTTTTTTAGGTTTATTTATTTATTTGAGAGGTAGACTTACAGACAGAGAGAGGGAGAGACTGGGAGAGAAAGATCTTCCATCCACTGTTTTACTTAAATGGCTGAAATGGCTGGAACTGGACTGATCCGAAGCCAGGAACCAGGAGCTTCCTCCAGGTCTCCCATGTAGATTCAGGGGCCCAAACACTTGGGTCATCTTCCACTGAATTCCCAGGCCATCAGCAGAGAGCTGGATCAAAAGAGGAGCAGCTGCAATCGGACTTGCCCCTAAAGGTAGAGTTAGAAATGTGCCAGGGGATTCCAATTCAATCCCATCAAAGTGGCATGTACCAATGCCATCTCACTAGTCCAAGTGCTCAGTTTCAGTTCATAATTGATCATAATGATAGGAATAAGAGTCAAAGGGATCACATAAACAAGACTAGTGTCTGCTAATACTAACTGATAGAATTAAAAAGGACAGAACAATCCAACATGGGAAGCAGGATGCACAGCAGACTCATAGAATGGCAAATGTCCTAAACAGCACTCTGGCCTCAGAATCAGCCCTTAAGACATTTGGATCTGGCTAAAAAGCCCATGAGAGTATTTCAGGCATGGAAAGCCAAGACACTCTGGAAAAAAAAAATGACCTAAGTCAAAGATCTCTGTGAGTGAGATCCCAGCAGAAAGAACAGGTCATCAAAGAAGGAGATACCTTGGCCAGCGCCGTGGCTCAATAGGCTAATCCTCCACCTGTGGCGCCGGCAAACCAGGTTCTAGTCCTGGTCGGGGCACCAGATTCATTCCCAGTCGCTCCTCTTCCTGTCCAGCTCTCTGCTGTGACCCGGGAAGGCAGTGGAGGATGGCCCAAGTCCTTGGGCCCTGCACCCACATGGGAGACTAGAAGCACCTGGCTCCTGGCTTTGGATCAGCGTGGTGCATCGGCCTGCAGCGTGCCGGCCACAGCAGCCATTGGGGGGGTGAACCAATGGAAGAAGGAAGACCTTTCTCTCTGTCTCTCTCTCTCTCTTTCACTTTCCACTCTGCCTGTCCAAAAAAAAAAAAAAAAAAAAAAAAAAAAAGGATATAACTTTCTGTGAAGGGAGGAAAGAACTTCCACTTTGACTATGACCTTGTCTAAATATGATTGGAGTCAGCGAACTCAAAAGGCTTCCATAGTCTCTGCAACTCATGACAAGAGCCTCAGGTGATTACTGATGCCATAAATAAGAGTGTCAGTTGTTAAATCAACAACAGGAGCCACTGTGTACTTACTCTCCATGTAGGATCTCTGTCCTTAATGTGCTATACTATGTAAATTAATGCTATAACTAGTACTCAAACAGTACTTTACACTTTGTGTTTCTGTGTGGGTGCAAACTATTGAAATCTTTACTTTGTATATACAAAATTGATCTGTATATAAAGATAATTGAAAATGAATTTTGATGTGAATGGGATGGGAGAGGGAGAAGGAGATGGGATGGTTATGAATGGGAGGAAGGTTATGGGGGAAAAAGCCTCTATAATCCAAAAGTTGTATTTTGGAAATTTATATTTATTAAATAAAAGTTTAAAAAATTGTTAAATAAAAAAAGAGGTCAACTGGAACACAAACTGGTGCCCTTACAGGATGCGGCTACCACAGATGGAGACTTTACCTATTACCCACAGAGCCAGCCGTGGACATGCATTCCTGCTCACCCTTATCTATGTCTCATCCTTGGATTCTTTGTTAAATGGAGACAGGTACTTGGATCAAGCCTAGTCAGGGGCCACTGCACATCATCACCAGGACCCAAATATCTTGGCATACTTATCTTGAAATTCCCAGTTTCCAGAAGTGTGAGAAATGCATTTTTGTTGTTTAGATCATTCCGTCTATTGGTATTCTGCAATAGCAATTCACACACAGAGAGCACAGGACAAAGATAGACTTTGGGCTCCAGTAACATAACCATTGTTCTTTTTTTATTATTATTATTTTTTGACAGGCAGAGTGGACAGTTAGAGAGTGAGACAGAGAGAAAGGTCTTCCTTTACTGTTGGTTCACCCTCCAATGGCTGCTGCGGCCGGCGTGCTATGGCTGGTGCACCGCGCTGATCCAAAGCCAGGAGCCAGGTGCTTCTGGTCTCCCAAGTGGGTGCAGGGCCCAAGTACTTGGGCCATCCTCCACTGCCTTCCCAGGCCACAGCAGAGAGCTGGCCTGGAAGAGGGGCAACCGGGACAGAATCCGGCGCCCTGACTGGGACTAGAACCTGGTGTGCTGGCACCACAGGTGGAGGATTAGCCTAGTGAGCCACAGTGCCAGCCATAACCATTGTTCTTTCCATGCCCAGCAAGGAGGGGGCTTCTCAAGGTTGTGGACCTTTTGGTTGTCTCACTTTCTGTTGCTTGACTTCTCAGTTATTTCATGATCCTGTAACCAGTTCCACTTTCTAAATCCTCCCTATTTTTAAGACGTTAAGAGGTTTCTGCTTGGAAACTGACTGGTCCAGCATTCTATTCAACCTCTTTGAAGAAGATGCTGTTGCCATGGATAACCTTTTTTTAAAATTTGAATAAAAGACAAAGTCACAGGACATGAACCAAGAAAACAATTGCTAAGAAAAAGGATGAAATGATAGAAAATGTTTTACCACAGCAGCTTCTCCAGAGAGATTAAATGATTTTATTTGAAATAAGCTACATGTAAAATGGCTTCCATCCATCCATGAGGAAATACGCTGCAATTTATAAAGAATATGTTTTGGGGCCGGCGCTGTGGTGTAGCAGATAAAGCTGCCGCCTGCAGTGCTGTCACCCCATATTGGCGCCGGTTCAAGTCCTGGCTGCTCCACTTCTGATCCAGCTCTCTGCTATGGCCTGGAAAGGCAGTAGAAGATGGCCCAAGTCCTTTGGTCCCTGCACCTGCATCAGAGACTTGGAAGAGGCTCCTGGAACCTTGCTTCAGATAGGCATAGCTCCGGCCGTTGAGGCCATCTGAGGAGTGAACCAGTGGTTGTAAGACCTCTCTCTCTCTCTTTCTCTTTCTCTTTCTCTCTCTGCCTCTGCCTCTCTGTAACTCTGCCTTTCAAATATAAATAAATCTCAAAAAAATAAAACTACCTTCAGAGATTCCTGAACCCTGTGTATAGATCTCACAGTAGGGTCAGGGGGCACAATACTGAGTGAGTGAATGCTCTGGATACTGCCTACTTCTTAGTGGGTGAAGAAACTGAATACACAAGTTAGATACAACGTTCCCTCCCCACTGACAGCAGCCAGAGGTGCTCCACCATGTCCATCTTAGGTGTCATACTGGACTCTTGTTTTACCAATAAAATGTAATCTGAGTTCCCTGACCCCACCCAGCACATATATTTGCAGCCCAGTTGTAGTCCTTAGGTGCTCCAACTGTGAGACCTGAGCCTGGATCAAGGTGTAACTATTTTTAATTAGGCCTCCATCTTGTAACTTGGGCCTGACCAGGCCCTGAACTCTGAGCCAGAAGCTCCTAAAAGTAAATAAATGAACTCCCCTTGCAATAAACTCTCCTAGCAACAGCCGATTAGCAGATAACAGAGAAATACCTAGAGTGCCTGGTGTCTTCTCAGGGCAGATACGGTGATTGATAGCTGCCTGAGACCCTGCAGTTTGGCACGTACACCCCATCAGCTCGGACCTTATTCTTTGGCCAATCAATTCAAAAGGCATCAACCCCAAAGCCATCCAACCACCTTTAGTAGGTCCGTTCCCTCCACTGGATGCACTAATCAATTCTAAGAGATGTCCTTTGAATTTCCCATGGGATGGTACCATGATGTATAGAATGTCTCTGAAAACCCTATAAAAACCCTGTTAACCGAAGGGTTGGGGCTCTCAATGCAGACCCGCTGTGTCGGTGTTGATTGAGAGTCCAGGCCCGGACCTGCAATAAAACTCTCGTGTGCTTTACAGCGGTATCGGCTCCTTGGTGGTCTTTGGGGACAACTGAACTGGGCATAACACAACAAGCCCAGCCATACTTCACTCATTGGGAGAAGGAGACAAGGAGAAGGGGAAAGAGAGATCTTCCATCTGTTAGCTCAATCCACAAATGGCTGCAATTTCCAGGGCTGGTTCACACTGAAAACAGGAACCTGGAGCTTCATCCATGTGGGTTCAGGGGCCCAAGCAGTTGAGCTATCTTCCGTTGCTTTCCCAGGCCATCAGCAGAGAGCTGGATCAGAAGTGGAACAGCCAGGACATCAACCAGAATCCATATGGGATGTCAGCATTGCAAGCAGCATCTTCACCCACTATGCCACAATGCCAGCCCCAAATAAATCTTTTTAAAAAGGACCTTATCTAAATTTTTAAAAAATACATAGTAGTGGGAAAGATTGTTGATGACACTGAGGTGTCACAGCCTTGATGACAAGGTTTGGAAACACTAAACAACATTAGAGATTTCCTGTTAATATGACCCATCACTAACTACATGAGGCCCAAGAAGATTTTTTTTACATGAATAATTACTGGGATAAAAATGATATGGATAAAACAGTAAATACGAAGACATTTATTTCAAATAAAATTATTTTCTATTCCTAAAATTCTTTCCCCTTCTTATTGCAAATATCCTATCTTAACAGAGTATCACAGAAACAGATGCATAAAGCAGAAATCAATCTTCTACCTTTCTTATTCCCCTCAACCAATAGGTTACCAAATTAATTACTTTAGACCTTCTATTTTCTTGTTCAAATAATTGTAAGTCTTCCATCATCTAGTTTCTTGAACTCTAGCAAGGTCATCAGATTTTCATGTGTCAAGTTTCCAGAATAAAATTAAAACGAGACAAAACACAATAAAATGACAACCAAACCTTTTCTTCTGGTCTCCCAAAACCAAACCAAACAGAAGCTCTACTAAAGCAAAAAAGCAAGAGAAAAAATAAAATAAAAATCAACAAAGCTTATCGCAGGTCACTTTATCTGAATAAAGGCCCTGCCAGAGACGGTGTAGAACAAAAAAAAAAAAAAAAAAATCAACAAAGCAAAATCAAATATGATCTTTCTGTCGACAGCTGCTTCTCATTGTTAACACGATTCAATTCAAACATTTTAAGTGAACAAAGAAATAATTACAAATTCTGATCAGCCTTTAAAAAGTACTTTCAAATATCTTTCCATTCCGACTCTGTTTCATCCTTATCAAATTGCTCTGTTATCCCAGCATTTAACTTCTCTTCTTTCCTTCTTGTCTATTAATTTACCCATTAGTTTCACTCAATTTTTAATTTTTTGATTCCAGCATTGTGCAGTAGCCTAGAACAAAATAGATGGTGTACTTGGTTTTGTGGGATTTATATTCCTATGGGAAATCATACAATAAGCAGGTAAATATATATATATTTATAAATATATATAAATAGGTATATTTATGTAAATATATGTATATATACATAGATGCAGATAAACACATATCAAAGCATATTTTATGAAGGAACTAAATGGCATAGAGTGAAGTGATGCCATCTTTGGAAGGGCAGACTGTGTCCCCTTTATGGAAGAACGGTATGCGAAGAGACCTGGATGCTGACATCTGTTCTTGGGAGATTCTGGAGCAAGAGACTTCCAGGCAGGGGAAGGAGCCCAATGTGAAGATTATTTTTTCTTGGATTTCTTTTGTGACTTTCTTTGGTTTTAGTTTGAATATGAGGTACTAGGATGTGTCTTTGTGTATGTGTTTAGGGACTCATCATTGGTATTTATCCCATTTGTTTTCTGCGCTCCCTATGTCTGTGTATGTTTCTGTGTTATGTTTGGAAAGTCCTTGTCTTCATTACTTCAAATATTTCTTCTGTAAGCTCACTTTCTTCTCTTTTGTTATTCTAATTATGTGTATGTAACATCTTTCGTAACTGTTCCATCATTATTGGGTGTTCTATTCTGATTTTCCATACTCTTCCTCTTTTATGTTTAATTTCACAAGTTTCTATTGATTTATTTATTTCCAAACTCTGATTCTTTCTTTGTTTGTTTCTTTTTTTTTTTTTTTTGACAGGCAGAGTTGACAGTGAGAGAGAGAGAGAGACAGAGAGAAAGGTCTTCCTTTGCCGTTGGTTCACCCTCCAATGGCCGCCGTGGCTGGCGCGCTGCGGCCGGCGCACTGCGCTGATCTGATGGCAGGAGCCAGGTACTTTTCCTGGTCTCCCATGTGGTGCAGGGCCCAAGCACTTGGGCCATCCTCCACTGCACTCCCTGGCCACAGCAGAGAGCTGGCCTGGAAGAGGGGCAACCGGGACAGAATCCGGCGCCCCGACCGGGACTAGAACCTGGTGTGCCGGCGCCGCAGGTGGAGGATTAGCCTATTGAGCTGAAGCGCAGGCCCAAACTCTGATTCTTTCTACAACTGTACAGATTATTCATTCCCCATCAGGGCCAGTCTCATTTTTGTTAGTTTTTGGTAGAGAAAACCTTTTATTATTACAGCATTTTTATTGTTCTTTATAGTTTCTGTCTCTTACAACATCATCTATTCTCTGATGTTGTCCTTAATATAGATTAACATCTGAAGACTCCACCATCTGTGTCATATCTAATTCTGAGTTCTGATGCTTACTTTGTCTCTTCAGACTGTGTTTAATCTTGTTTTGAAAGCTGGGTATGAAGTATCATAGGAAACAAGCTGAATACACCTTTTGTATGAGGATTTATGCTCATCTGTCCAGGTTTGGTGTGTCATTAATGGTTAATGTAGACATAGGCTCCAGAGGATTCAAGTTGTTCAAGTGTCCTTGTGTTTGCCTCCCCTTTTGACTTCAGCTTTCTCTACATATTCTTCAGAGAGTTTATCTTCCAGCAATTTCAGCTATAATTCACTTCTGTAGTTGCTTTTGGAGAGTCACAAAAAGTGTGGATGTTATTAGAACCATAAAAGTATGGTTGTAAAGTATGGAGGAAAAGTATCATTCTGTAATCTCCTAATTACATTTCAGTGTCATTGGGCTGTATCTTTCCCAGGTATTTCGTTGCTGGTATAGAATTCCACCTCACCCTCCTCTACTGCCTTCCTTGGCTGCAATATTTGCTCTATTTCTTCAAAGCTGTAGCCCCTGCTGACTGTATTTCTCTCCACCTAAGAAAGTGAGTCTAGAAGACTATAGGGAACTGAGTTAAGCCCCTCAAAGGGCATCCCTCAAAGATACTCATGCTAATTATTAGAACCTATGAAAATAGCCATTTCATGCTTGCATGCTTTATGACACAGCTGACTTTAAGATACACAGATTATTTGGGCTGGCGCTGTGGCTTAGTGGGTAGAGCCACTACCTGCAGCGCTGGCATCTCGTATGGGTGCCAGTTTGAGACTTGGCTGCTCCATTTCTGATCCAGCTCTCTGCTATGACCTGGGAAAGCAGTAGAAGATGGCCTCAGTTCTTGGGCCCTACACCTGTGTGGGAGATCGGGAAGAAGTTCCTGGCTCTTGGCTCCTGGCTTCAGATTGGCCCAGCTCTGGCCATTGTGTCCATTTGGGGAGTGAACCAGTAGATGGAAGATTCCTCTCTCTCTCTCTCTCTCTTTCTGCCTCTCTCTCTTTGTAGCTCTGCCTTTCAAATAAATAAATTTTTTTTAAAAAAATACACAGATTATCTACTTGTTTAATTGCAAGATCCCTTAAAAAGAGAAAACTTTCTCTTCCTAGTGGCAGATGGAAAAGTATTTGAAACATAGGAGAACTTGATACAACATTGATGACTTGTTGATAAAGGAAGTCACATAACAAAGAATCCAGGTAACCTCCAGGAGTAGAGGACAGCCTCCAGCCAGTAGCCAGCAAGGAAATGGGGACCCCAGAGCCACAACTGCAAGGAAATGAACTGCCAAATACCTGAATGGATTTGGAAACAGATTCTTCTGTTGAGCCTCCAAGATGAGAACTTCCCTTGGTGGTCACTTTGACTTCCGTTAGGTCTGGCTTACAGCCTACACCACAGGACTTTCTATCTTGTCTAATATGTGGGCAAAAAATAATCTTTCTGCTCAAGACACTTTACATTTCTGAATCTATTTCTTTTAACAGTTTGGTCTGCTTGAAGTATGGTATGCAAGTTTCTTCAATCATATTTGTAGACTGTGTCTTAATGTGACTCATTTATACCAACTGGCAATCACATATGTTAGTTTTCAGCAATTTTTCATCAGTTTTACGATTTATTTGTAAGTTTGAGGCACATTCCCCAAGAGCTGACAATAATTTGAGTGGTATTTGATCTTAAATAGGTCAAGTTTACAAAAGGAAAATTAAACTGAGGTGTTCAGTAATCAATTTGAGAAATACAAATAGCAGTAGAAGAAACTAAAAGGCAATTAGCTTATATCCCCTCATGTGATTTAAAAATTGCTAAATTATATAAGCTGTCACACACCAGTTCAATTCTTTATTTAAATTACTGTCTCTGCACCAAGGGTACACAAGGGCAGGTGCTGAACTGGTCAAGTTTGTATCCTCCATACCTGGCATAGTCTTAGTAAGTGAAAAAGAAAAGAAAAAGAAAATAAGCTGAAATTAGGTTGGTTGAATGTATGGACTTTAGGAAGAAAATTTACTTGCCCTAAAATACTGTAACAAAGTAAAAAAGATATGTATCCTAGTCACACAAATCTGTTTGATTCAGGGTAAGCAGAAAATCTCCACCCATCTTCCTAACTCAGAGAATATCTGCATTTCCCTGCTTCCTACTAAGCAGGTGGAAATTTCCTGCATGGTAAGATACAGGAGTTTTCGTGGACTGCCATTGTTAGGAAACAGCACCCCACACACAGCTGCTAGCTTTTTCTTTTTTTCTTTCACATTGCCAAAATAGTAAGTTGACCCATGTCCCGGCCTTCTGAAAGAGTTAGTGATCTTGATTCCTCCTTTCTTTTTACCCATGTTTTATTTGAATGTGCCTGTTTCTTTGAGTCTATTGTATACTAAGATGGGAGGCCCATCTATGTATACTAAGATGGGCCTCCATTGAGGCCCAGACAGCTTGATTTTCTATTTTCTTTTCACATTCATCCTATTCTCTGATTATCTTTTACCATGTTGTTTACCAGGAAGTGACAAAACCCAACTTAGATGCAAAGCTTTAGGTTTGACTATATTCTTTAACCTAGCTTTACCAAAATATATTGCTTTAGTAGTATTGAGTGCTTCTGTTTATATTGCATTATAGCTGTTTAATTATGCTTGTATGTTTTTCACCATTCAATAGGAAGAAGCATGATTGTCAGATCAGAATTTAGGCATGCCTGGATCACCTTTTTAATATTAGAAAGCTTAACTCAATTTCTAACATCAGTCAAAAACTTGGATTTCTGTTCTTGAGTAAATGAGTTTTAATGAAATAAGAAAAAGCCAAGAAAATGTATACTCCAAGTTTCTTTGGAAAGACTTCCTAAGAAAACACTTCTTTTCAGTTGTCAAAATTGGGTAATCTAGTGATTTTTCAAGTGGGTATGAAATCAGATGACCCCCTAAAATTTACACAAAAATGTGGCCCCTTAAATTTCCCCAGAAGTGCTATCTGCGGTGCCACATATGCTACCGAATTTGGGGTGCCATACAATTTCACCATACGCTTATTACTAAATCCCCAGTGTTAATAAGCCCAAGAGGGTTCTTGCCTAATATTTAGAGAAGAATTCTAAATACCGGCATAAGTAAATGAGGAAGCATGGTACATTTTAAGCCTGGAGGTGCAGGGCTACAGCAAGCCCCCTCCTGGCAAGAGGCCAGGGAAAAGAGAAGGGCTCCGGGACACACTGTGTCCCAGGCTTTTAACCCACTTCCAAAAGGGAGTGGTTAATTAACCTGATTGGCTGGTGGGCACCCAGGTGTGGCCAGGTAGGGGGATGAGGTCACACAGGGGTGTGGTGAAGGCATCAGGTAGGGTGTGAGGTTACACAGGTGTGTGGCCAAGGCATGTCTTTCAGCTCACAAACCTAATCGATTTTAACCTATATGCCTGCCTGCTTCAGGTACACTGTATGAAAAAGGAAGAGAAATGAGTAAACCATGAGCATCACTTAACACTACCCTATAATTAATATGATACTTAAAATTAAGAACTTGATTCATTTGAATGTAGATGCAGTAATTCTGGACCCATTAAATGCCCCCCGCCATATTTCCCAATGGTTACATTACTACTTTTTAGATGCTTTATTTCAGACATCTTTTCAGAAAACATTGGGTACCTGAGCATGTCCCGTATCATTGGTGTGACACTCTCCTTTGCACCCTCAGTCTTCTCTTGGGTAGATTAACTAACCTGACTTCTAACATTAAGATTACTTCTGTCATCTACTGTGCATATGTACACACATAAGCATAGGAACTTCTGAACTAAACTCCAGATAGTCATTCTAATGACTTCATCACAGTAGGGGTTAGGAAAATTGATTGTGTACTTCCTATATTTGCCAAAATATTTCATCTTGATTATGTCACTGTAAGTGGTATTATGTGGACATGTGCCAATATCCAGTCCCTGAAAGCAATGCAAATAGATACAAATCAGAGGCTGGATTTTGCATCATCATCATTGTTATGTGATCATTATCAATATAACATTAAAATGGATTTATTATATGTCAGAAACTGTAATTTATTTTTCATGTCATTTATCACTTCTTTTTTTTATTTTTTATTTTTTATTTTTTGACAGGCAGAGAGGACAGTGAGAGAGAGAGACAGAGAGGAAGGTCTTCCTTTGCCGTTGGTTCACCCTCCAATGGCCGCTGTGGCTGGCGCCCTGCTGCCCGCGCACCGTGCTGATCCGATGGCAGGAGCCAGGTACTTATCCTGGTCTCCCATGAGGTGCAGGGCCCAAGTACTTGGGCCATCCTCCACTGCACTCCCTGGCCACAGCAGAGAGCTGGCCTGGAAGAGGGGCAACTGGGACAGAATCTGGCGCCCCGACCGGTGTGCCGGCGCCACAAGGCAGAGGATTAGCCTAGTGAGCTGCGGCGCTGGCGTCTTTTTTTATCACTTCTAATGTCACTATGGGGTAAATATTTCTAATACCTCTATTTAACTTAGAAGAAAGCAAAATCTTAGAAAAGTTCAATTATATGCACACACCTTGTAATGGTAGTGCCAAAATCTGAGAATAGATTGGACTCAGAAATGAGTTTTTAACCATATTTCTGTGATGTATTACAGTTTCCATAGCAGTAGCTCAGGACCATAGATTTGTTTATCAGATTAGTCATTTGCTTAACTCTAGTTGATGAATCACTTCGAAGTACTGGCCAAATCATTTGAAACATTTTGAGGCTGTATAGTTTAGATTTGCTGAATGACTACTTTTTGGGGGGTGATTGTTGCTGTTAAAATATAAAGGGATCTTGGACATAATTCTAGACTGTATTTTGTAGTACAGAAACACATAGCTTTAGAGGATCATTATGTGAAATGTGCTGTGTACTTATGAATTTTTCATCTACTGTTAGATGAAAAATGATCCATTTAATTCATAAAGTTATATAATTCTACAGCAATTTAGTATTTTTCTCTGTTCATGTACCAATTATGTGACTAACAATTCCTACTTTATATATAAATGCAAACCGAATGGTGAGAAAATCAGATCACAGATAACAAGAACGTATCTCAGTTGGAATAATTCAAAGAATTTGGAAGGTTTTTATGCTATGTTTTCTTCTTAATTTCATGAAAGCTGTGTAATTAATATATGTGACTAAACACAGGAATGTCTCTGTTAGAAAAATTAAATGTAGAGATTCTAATCTTTGGAATTCCCAATGTATTCACATTGAATTCCTTTAATTTGGATTATGTCAGGTTTATTTTCTAGAAATCAGCCTATTATTTTAGGGTTAGTGGGCCTCCTTGGCTATCCATTGCTCTCTCCCCTTTAACTTCTTTTTTTAGTTATACTTATAGTTCTTTCGATAGCTGTTTGGATATTTGTTTTGAGGGCTACTCATTTTAATTTCCTTTGTCTATGTTTGCTTGTGTATCTTAAAATGGCTGTTGCGGCTCAAGGCACCATTCTGTACTCTTTTGATGTACAGTTCAATTGTCCCAAGTGGTGGCTCACCTTGCTGTGTTAAATGCTCACCCTGCATTTGTTAATATATCTTGAGGTGGTTTGGCTCCTGTCTCTCTTCTCTCCACTCTGATGTCTCCTATTTCCCATGACCTTCCCATTGCCACACAACCTATTTTTCTTTTTCCTGTGTTCCATTAGTCCTTTCAATCCCCAGAAGAAAGTATGGTGCCAAAGCAGATTAGGTCATGCTATTTCATGTGCCCTCTCTTTCATATATGATTGTCTTCTACTGTGAACTTCCTGAAGAACTCAAAATGGTTTTTAAACTCAACTAAATTTCTTCTGAGTTTGCAGAGAAGAACCTCATAGCCTTTTCTTTCACTACCCTGTGAAACTATAAAGAGTAGCTATTATGTTCTATCGCCTGTGACCAGGCACACAAGTCACTTAAAATAACATGTTTAATAAATGTTTGATAAATAGAAAAGATAAATAAAATTAAAATAAATGAGCAAAAATACTAATTGTCCCCAGCATGGAGAGCAAAGTATTTAATATAATCCTAATACTTGATCTTCCTAAAACTCTCTCTCTTTTTCTCTCTCTTATTAAGGCAGATGTTTTGGGGCTGGCATCGTGATACATCAGGTTAAGCCGCCACCTACAAAGGCAGCATCCTGTAGGAACACAGTTGGAGTCCCAGCTGCTCCACTTCTGATCCAGCTCCCTACTAATGCTCCTGGGATGGCCCAAGTGCTTGGGCCCTTTGCACCTACAATGGAAGACCTGGAAGAAGTTCTAGGCTCCTAGTTTCAGCCTAACCAAGCCTGGCTATTGCCATCTAGGGAGTAAACCAGTGGATGGAAGATTTCTCTCTTTCTCTCTCCCTCACTCCCTTTCTCTCTACCCTTCTCTTTCTGTAACTCTGCCTTTCAAATAAATAAAATAAAATCTTTTTAAAAGGCAGATTTTTTGACATTTATCCTTAATTTTTATATAACCAGATATACCTTGACCCTGTAAATTGAAAGCTTCAGGCTAATTTTTATAATTGTGCATAATGAAATTGTATAAAAGATTATAATCACAAACTTGTTGACAGAATGAAGAATCTACTGTTTCTGTTTTTTCTTTTGATCCCATCTGTTCAATTTAATTGTCTCAATTGATACACAAGTATATTTTATCATGTAATATTTAAGCACTGGGTGAACATGTAAGTGAAATTTGAGAACTTCCCCTTTTGTTATCCATATTGAAGTAAAGGTTAGAAATGAAACTCTTTGGGAACTGACAGTTGATAACACACTTTGACAATTTTTGTAACTCAAAGTAGTAAAGATAGAAATTTCAGACTGTTACATCTAAATTCATGAGTCTGAATGAGCCTTGCATCAGCAAGTGTTGTACAGCTTTCTTCCTTGTATCTTTGTATGTACTCAGAATTAACCAATTTTTGGTACATTTGCTTTTAAATAATTAGATTTCCTTAATTTTACTTCTGCAAACCTATACGCAATGTAAACCACCTTTTAAGAAACATTAAATGGGTTGGCAAACTTTTGCAATTATTCTCATACCTACATAGCCTTTTAAGAAGTGAATACAGAAGTGACTTTTCTGGGGACGAAAATGTAGGCGGACTTTTCCATTTTCTATGGGCCTATATGAAATAATGGTTTGGGGTATTAGCATTTGAATATGTACTTAACATGCTATATAAAATATATATAAAGCAATTCCTGCTTTAGAGTGTGTTCTGACACATTTTGCCAGATTACTTTTTTCAAACTCAAAGATGAAATCAAATGTTATAATGAGCTTTAATTAAAGCATTTGCAGAAATATATTACACATCTTCAAAAAGGCAATATGCATATTTTGTTTTAATTCTTCAATATGTAGCTTTATGTGTGTATGTATGTGTATGTATCTGTGTGTGTGTGTAGTTTTGAACATATAGGTTGGTGCACAAATGAGTTGCTTGGAGGGTTAGACTTTTAAAAGGATTTTTTTGTCTTTTGCTATGGAATCTAACTGTTGGTATGCTAAATACAATTCAGCATCTTTGATTAGAATTTCAGAAAATTGCATGTTGGTTGGTGTCTTGTAATATTTATACTGTAAAAAAGATTAAAAATAAGACCTTCCATTGAAATATAAATGAACTGTAATCTCTTATTCTTATTCAAAGAGGATCATGGTATTTCAGTGTTTGCTATTAAATCTTTTATGATACAGCTGAAGAAAAACCCAAATCTCTAATAAAAATGCAAAATATGTCTTGCCAAAAAATACAAATGTCTTTTCCTTGAGGGACTATTTGCCTCTAGCAAATAAAAATAAGTTTTTAATCCAATAAATTCTTGTACAGACACCTGGGGGCAGTAAATCTTCACAATCTACAATTCAAATTTAGGGAATTCTTCCCATTAAGAAATGTGCTTGGATCACAAGAGGAAGATAATAGGAACTCCTGGCTATCATTTTTCATTCAGAGAGGAAACCATCAATTCAGACACGTTGAACAATAGAAGCAGTCTTTCCAGAGCCCTTCATTTTGGAAATGATTTTATTAAATTAAAGGAAAGGTTAAGTTTCCAGCCTACCTGGACATTACTTTTTGCTATTTGTATGATCTACAGGATGGCTGTGTCATTAAAGTGATAGTACACACCTACATTGTATTTTACATACTAAGTGAAGTACTTGTAACATGTGGTTAAGTGAAATCTCAACTGACTCATTTTTGTGAACTTGGAATAGCTTATTAAAAGACCCATATGAATGTTTGTATCTAATAAATCATGTAACACCACTGTCAGAATTTTCTCTTTGTTATGTATGTCATGCCCGCTCCTCTACCCCTAACATTCTTATCCTGGTTTATACAATTAAAAATGATTGAGGCCAGATTGCTAAATCCATAAAGATATCAGGAATATATATATATAATCCTCTTATTCCACTTGACCTGATTCAATCTCATCCCCATGAACAAAGGAAATTCAAATTTAGGATGGACTGCTCTAAGTCTCAGAAAACCATGTCGTGATAATCAGAAAAGAGAATTTTATATAATTAAGTGAAATATATTTTGTTTTTTGGCAACTATATGATACTTCTGATAAACTAGTATCAGCATTATTTTTCCTATAACTATGACTACTGAACAGACTTTCCAGTCAGTATTTCAGAATATAGGCTATATTAAATCTCCGAGACAGCATTGTCTTTGATATACACTAAAGAGCTAATACAATATTCAATATATTGGATGGATTTTCATGCTGAGAGCATAATGTTCATTCTGTCTTGGTGTTAAAGCAGTGGTTTCTAAAGACTCAATACTGATTTCTTTCTACATTTGTGGAAAATGTCTACACTGCTTTGTTGCTGTCTTGAGCTACTCCATTGGGTGGCAACACTATCCCAACATTGACCATGATTTAAAAGGGCAAGCTGGAGAGTCTCACTCTTTTCTTTCAGAGAAATTGCCTCTATATCACAGAACACACCACAGGAAAAAGCTAGAAAGAGAAAATGATATTTTTTTTTGCTTGAAGATGAAATCGGGAATGACCCACTAAAATCTACACCAACATGTGGCCCCTTAAAGTTCCCAAGAAGCGCTATCAGGGCAGCTACATATGCTACCAGAATTTGGGATGCCATACAATCTCACCATATGCTTATTAATAGATCTCAATATTAATAAGCCTGAGAGCATTCTTGCCTAATATTTAGAGAAGAATTCTAAATACCAGCACAGATAAATGAGGCAGCATGGTATATTTTAAGCTTTTATTTAGTGTGAAGGGTGCATAGAAGAGTGAGAGCTTTATGTAAGAGGGAAAGGTAAATGTGAGTTCATACCAAGCACCAGGAACCAGCCACATGGAGGAGCATCTAGGTGCAGGGCTACAGCAAGCCCCCTCCTGGCAAGAGGCCAGGGAAAAGAGAAGGGCACCGGGACACACTGGTGTCCCAGGCTTTAACCCACTTCCAAAGGGGAGTGGTTAATTAACCTGATTGGCTGGTGGGCACCCAGGTGTGGCCAGGTAGGGGGATGAGGTCACACAGGGGCGTGGTGAAGGCATCAGGTAGGGTGTGAGGTCACACAGGTGTGTGGCCAAGGCATGGTCTTTCAGCTCACAAACTTAATCGATTTTAACCTATATGCCTGCCTACTTCAAAGAGATGTTGTTTTGATTATATCACCATCACATAAAACTGATCAAAAGATTAATTAATGGCTTACAGATTTGGCAAACTGTTTCAGAAATTTTGCCTCTTTTCTAATCTAGCAGTTTAAAAATAGTTTTTTCCTCAAACCATCTAAGATGGGATTCCTCTCACATATCTATACACATATGGAATCCACTGTTTTTAAATTTTTAACATGCCAGTGTGCATTCTGAACAGTGGTATCTAACTGGATTTTGTTTGGTTTTGTTTTAGATAGCTCATGAGTCTCCACATTGACTTGGAGTAGAAAATATCAGATGATTCTTTTCTAAAGTTTCTTTTGTATCTTTTAAACCTTTCCTTAGTTACCAAAAAAGGAGCAAGATTTTGTCTACTTAAGCAGATAAAATGGACATTTGAGAAAAATGTCTGCTGTGGGACACAATGACCACTCTAACCCCCTTATAGTTGCAGACATGCAGGTTTTCTGAGCTGATTCGACTGAGATCCAAATATCTAAGTTGATCAGATTCAGTGAATAAATGCTGAGATTTGTGCTTAACTCTGCACTTTCAGACAGGCCAAGTGAGGGGACCAAAATAGAATGTAGAAGGTGTCTCCCTTAGGATTTGTCTACCTACCCTCTTAGATAACTTTTTGGGTTTTTTTGTAACTCTTTTTAAGGAATCACCAGATTTATAAGTACTTCTTTTTAATTTAAAGAGACACATTAAAATACCAATTGGAAATTCAGGGATGGTCCTTAGCATATGGAGCCTTAGAGGTCTGGTGTTCCCTTGAGTCTGGATTTTTGGCTTTGTAAGGCCGAAATTCAATCCTATCATTAAACACAGATTTGATATGACTCAGGGGAACTGACTCATGCTAATGAAACTCGTAAGAGACTCATGATAAGCCAGAAGGCTAGTTCATTAATTCATAATTAGAAATAGATCTGCCAAGAGGAAGGAAATACAGCCAGTCAGCACATTCTCTCCAGAAAGAAAATTTACATGCAAAAGGGTAGTTTAGTGGAGACAGGAGGAATGGAAAGAGTTGGATGATACTAGTGGACATTCTATCTAGTTATGCTAGGAAAAGTGATTAGGGTTATCATTCCCTTTACTTTCTAAACTAAAGAGACACTACCCCAAAGTTACCCTTTGGATCATCTATAAGTCAACTAGTTTACAATGTAACTGAATGACAAATAATTCTTTACATTAACGTGTTGTTTTCCTTGGCTCTTGTAAATATAACTTTACCTTTTTGACAGAGACTAAGAAAAACTTTCAATCAGCAACATGTTTACAAATCATCTCTAAGTGAAATCAGACATGACCCCCTAAAATTTACACCAAAATGTGGCCCCATAAAATTCCCCCGAAGCACCCTCTGGGATGCCACATATGCTACCGGAATTTGGGGTGCCATACGATTTCACCATATGCTTATTAATAAATACCCAATATTAATAAGCCTGTGAGGGTTCTTGCCTAATATTTAGAGAAGAATTCTAAATACCAGCACAGATAAACGAGGCAGCATGGTATATTTTAAGCTTTTATTTAGTGTGAAGGGTGCATAGGAGAGTGAGAGCTTTATTTGAGGGAGAAGTAAATCTGGGTTCATACTAAACACCAGGAACCAGCCATGTAGAGGAGCATCTAGGCCAGGAAGCCTAGGGCAGGTGGAAGGCCACACTCCCTGGGGGCACAAGGCTCTCCAGACAAGAGGCCAGAGAAGAAGGGAAGGGTGGTTCACACTGGTGTCCCAGGCTTTATCCTACTTCCAAAGGTGAATGGTTAATTAACCTGATTGGCTGGTAGTCACCCAGGTGTGGCCAGGTAGGGGTATGAGGTCACACAGGGGCATGGCGAAGGTATCAGGTAGGGGTATGAGGTCACACAGGGGCGTGGCGAAGGTGTGGTCTTCCAGCTCACAAAACTAATTGATTTTAACCTGTATGCCTGCCTACTTCATTCCCCCCCCCCCCAGAGACTCCATCCCCTTAATCCTAAGGGGAGTTGATGGATGTCCAATCACCTCTTCTGTAACTGATTCCTGCTTATGAGGGGCATAGTGCAGGCCCTGCCTTTCCAGGGTCTGGAAGTCTGCCTATCCTATCTAACAAATTTGCTTTGTGAGCTGTAGGTCTCAATCATTGCCAACATCTGTGTCCCTGCATGATCATTTACTCCCAGAAGCCGAGTTCTGAAACATATAAGTTGTTAATTAGCAAAGGCAAAACTGGAGCAAAACCAATTGTAGGTGGGGTGCCCCTTTAGATGAAAACAACATATCTCATAGCATCCCAGATAGTGGGTAGTGATAGGCTACCCTTATGTAGATTATAAACCCATTTATCTTCAGCATAGAGAATTATAATACAAGATCCCATCAGGTACTTTTATCCTCAATAACAGTTTCCAGAGATAATCAAGGAAGGCAGGTACAGCATGTTTGCCTTAAGGAGACAAAGGCAAAAGCTTTACTTACCCTTTTTGCTTTGAAGTACTTAAGGTTTCTGATTGTCTTATAGGAACAGTCAGGCATGTCTTTTGCATTCACCTGTGAAGATTTAAGAGGTAGAAGTTTAATCCTAATTTCAGGGAGATAGTTGTGCTCAATAGCACCTGTTAAGGTCCCTTTAATTTACCCTGAAACTGATCTGAAGAGGATCTTCTTATGAGTGGCTTGTTCAGGAATTCCTAATGTTGGAGTTTTTTGTTAAAACTCCTTGATTCCTTGGAACACCTTTTGTAGCTCCCATGTTCAACACAGTGTCTGTTTCAGAGATCTTTAAGCAAACACAAGGCTTAGAAACCAAATCCTGGAATCCATAACAATTTTTGTAGCTACCCTTTTCAGTACAAAGTCTGCATCAGGGCGTCTTTAAAGCTATATACAAAAGTTTGGAATCCAAATCTTGGAATCCAAATCCCATAGAATCCTGTCATCAGCAATTCCCAACACCGGAGCTTTAGTTAGAAGCTCTTTAGTTCTCTGGAACAACTTTTGCAGCTACCCTTTTCAGTATGGGTGTCTTTAAAGCTATACACAAAAGCTTGGAATCTAAATCTTGGAACCCAAAGTCCACAGAATTTTTCCATTCTCAGAAATCTTCTCAGCTGCCTTTTAATATCTGACCCTATGTTAAAACATACAAGATTGGAATTTTATAGAGACATGTATCCCAGATTTTACATTTGAGGCACTTACTAAACCTTAAATAAATACCTAAAAACATAGGCCATGGAGTTTGACACTTAGACATAACTAGAACATACGATGCATAATATCACACAATAGAACAAAGCAAATCTTTGTGATTAAGTTTTACCATTAATGTTAATACTGTAGTTCTTTTGAGAACAGAGGTCCTACATGGGCAGTTAATACACAGTGACTCCTGTTGTTAATTTAACAATTAACACTCTTACATGTGACCGCAGTGATCATCCAAAGCTCTTGACAAGAGCTGCCTAAGCTATGGAAGCCTTTTGAATTCCACAAACTCCATCAGCATTCAGACAAGGTCATATGCAAAGTGGAAGTTCTCTCATCCCTCCTGGGAAAAGTACTTCCTTCTTTGATGGCCACTTTTTTCCACTGGGGTCACACCCAGGGAGGTTCTCCATGTATGGACACTTTCTCCACAAGTGTCCTGGCTTTCCACACCTGAAATGCTCTTGTGAGCTTTCCAGCCAGACCAGAATGCCTTTAGGGCTGATTTTTGAAGTCGCTAGTGCTACTTAAAGCCATTGCCACTCCATGAGTCTGCTGTACAGAGTCCTTCCCATGTTGGAGCATTTATTCCTCTTTAATTTTATTATTATTCATAGTAAACACTTAATCCTATTGACATGATCACTTGAACACTTAATCCCACCTATATGATCACTTTAAAATTCAAATTTACCTTAGTTTTCCTGGCTAGTGATCCATTCCACATGTAGCGGAGGCACATTGACTATTAATGAGATAATATTAACAAGGTAAGGATGAAAAGTAGAGCCAGCCTACTGTAACTATTACTTACAAGATGCTGACAACTATTTGATAATGAGAATTTTCTCTGTTTATCAAAATGCACATAGCATTTGATAAATGAAATATTCTCTCTCTTGGGTAAAATAACAGAGATCCTAGGGCTAGCATCATAAATATCCATTATTGCTCTAGGCAATAGTTATCTAATAGACCTTAGGCAGCACTCTGTATTTTAAAATGTACTACACAAATATCAAATAGGGAGAGAGATGGGAAGGTAATTGCTAGTAGACAGCTTAATGTCAAATTTTAGAGCATTTACAAGTGATTTATTCATCAGAATAGATTGTAAAACAGTAATAAAACACAGGACATTTAGTTTTGTCTTTTTTTTTTTTTTTTTTTTGGACAGGTAGAGTTAGACAGTGAGAGAGACAGAGAGAAAGGTCTTCCTTCCATTGGTTCACTCCCCAAATGGCCACTATGGCCAGCGTGCTGTGCCGATCCAAAGCCAGGAGCCAGATGCTTCCTCCTGGTCTCCCATGTGGGTGCAAGGACCAAGCACTTGGGCCATCCTCCACTGCCTTCCCGGGCCACAGCAAAGAGCTGGACTGGAAGAGGAGCAACAGGGTCAGAATCTGGCTCCCCAACTGGGTCTAGAACCCGGGCTGCCAGTGCCGCAGGTGGAGGATTAGCCTAGTGAGCCGGGGAGCCGGCTGTAATATTTTCACATTTATAAAAAAAAAAAGAAAATTTTCATTTCTGAAATTCATGAGCTTAGGGGAAGAGCTGATTAGAATAAATTTGGCCCTAAATTTGACCAGAATTTCCTAATGACAAATTTTGGGTGCAAGCTTCATTTATTACTTTTTGGAATGGTATTTTGGGAACATTTTGGCTGATTTTTTTTTCTTAAAACAGCCAACATTCTGGTGTTGGGGATTTATTTGGCTGTTAAAGGCTAATACATTTTTTTTTTTTTGACAAGCAGAGTGGACAGTGAGAGCGACAGAGAGAAAGGTCTTCCTTTTTGCCATTGGTTCACCCTCCAATGGCTGCTGTGGCCGGCATGCTGCGGCCAGCGCACCGCGCTGATCCGATGGCAGGAGCCAGGTGCTTCTCCTGGTCTCCCATGGGGTGCAGGGCCCAAGCACTTGGGCCATCCTCCACTGCACTCCCTGGTCACAGCAGAGAGCTGGCCTGGAAGAGGGGCAACCAGGACAGAATCTGGCGCCCCGACCAGGACTAGAACCCGGTGTGCTGGCACCACAAGGCGGAGGATTAGCCTATTGAGCCGCAGCGCCGGCCCTGGCTAATACATTCTTACCACAGAGTATTTTAGCATGTGAATCCATATTTTTTAACCACATGGTTGAGAATTCTGGAAGACAGATTATTGTTAATTTTTGCAACCTCTTCTTAGGCAAATATATTCAGGCTTAAATGGGAATCATGTATACTGTCTATGGTCTAATTTATTTCTTGAGAGCCATTTGGAACCATTTCAAGCAAGCAAATCATTCCAGTGTTGCGTGTTGCCGCCTATCCACACAGCTGTAGCGAGGGAGGGCAATCAAAAGCTAAGGGAAATGCTGTACCTGAGAGAGTGGATATTTGGGCCACCTGCTCTCTCAGGGTTTGCTAACAGTCCCACTTGCCACATTTCCATACTCAGCTCTGTGATACATGTACTGTTGTTGGTCCCTCTCTAGTGTAGGACATTCCAAGTGTTTAACAAAAAAACCGTGTAGAAAACAGAAGTATTATATCAGATATACATTTTTTTTTTTTAAATTATTTATTTGTTTGAGAGAGAGGGAGAGGGAGAAGAACAGGGAGAGAAGAAGAGGGAGAGGAATAAAAACTCCTGTCTGGTGTTTCAAATTCCCCTATGGCCCAGGGGAAGCCTAGGAACCTAGAACTCAATCCAGTTCTCCCAAATATGTGGCAAAAACCCAATTACTAGAACAATCACCACTTTCTCCCAGGGTCTGCATTGGCAGGAAGCTGGAGTCAGGAGTCAGAGCTTTATAAAAATCAAACCCAGGGACTCCAATGTGGGGTACCATGTGGGATCTGCCTCTTAAAGTCTCAGAAAGCCCACACTCAGGATACGCATTTTATAAAAGTTAAGAGAATCTATAATTGGTTTTTTTAATCTTTATTTTACACTAGAATCAACAAAAAAAGTACGTGAGGAAGCTCAAGAAATTGTTCCCTTGTATTTACTATTAATTGTCTCCTCTACTTCCTACTCTCCAAACTCTTAAGAACAGTTTTTTGTAAATTTTACTCTTATTAAAATAAAACATTGAAAATACCTTATTCAAGGAAAGCACTCTGCTTTAAAAAAATTGTAAAAGCAACAACAAATCAACTGTTTGCTAGGAAACTTATATAAGTCTCTCCCTGTGCATATTATGTTCTGAGATCTGCATTTAAGTTGGATTCTCACAACATTATATACATTTTTATCTAGGTTAAAGAGATGGTGATTTTTAAATAGAATAGTATCTCCCTTTATTTCTGGTTCTTAATTATAGATTTGTTCAAGTTTGTGAATCAACCAATTAAATATTTTAAGTATCCACTTAAAAGTGAAAGTATAAAGCTTCCTATTTTTGATTGACCTAAGTAAAAATCATTTTACAAATTCATGCACAGCATCATGACCAACTCTGGATATAAAGACACTCTCTTTTCCCCAGTGTTACAATTGCAACTTGCAAGTTTTTTAAAATGTTTGTACTGCTTCCAACTTCACAAAAAAGAACAGAATTTTTATTGACTAAAACTTTTTAAGTGCTTTTCTTCAAGTAAAGGAAAAATTCTTGATGCCTTGTTAAAATGATGATGTTGCCAGTAAGGAAGAGAGAGAGAGAGAGAGAGAGAGAGAGAGAGAGAGAAGGAAGGAAGGAAAATGAGATAGAATAAAAAATGCCAAAGAGTGAAGTTTGTGGCCAAATGACTGTTGAGGATATGGGCACACTCAAATAGACATTAGAACCAAAGCCACTTGCTCTGCTTAATAAAGTAACTCAAAATTAGTGACTTAGAACAACTGGGTTAGCTCCTGTAGTTGGGATCACAGCAACTTGGTCTGGAGTCATCTGATGGCTAGGGGTACTGGACATTCAAGATGGCTTCTTGTTCACACATCTGATGTCTCAGTTTCTCTGGTGCCTTGTTTTCATGCAGAAAAGCCCAAGATTCTTTTTCTTCCTAAACAATTGTATTAGACTATATTTTACATGTGAAAAAAATCACCCATTTTACATGGATACTTCATTGATTTTTAGAATTGGCCAAAAATCACCACATCCAGTTTTAGAACATTACCATCATTCTGACTACTACTGTTGAGCTTGATTTCTTTGCCTTTCTTAATAATTAAAAAAAATAACTGGCACATAAAATCATACATACCTATGGGATAGCAGGTGTTTTATATATAAGTGTATATATATATATGTGTGTGTGTGTGTGTGTGTACAGATATTTATACAAACACACCGTATAGTGTCCAACCTGGGTAAATGTATCCATTGCCTCAAACATTTATCATTTCCCTTTGGTAAAAACATTATAAATCTTTTCTTCTGGCTTTTTCTCTTTTAAAAAATATCCAGTCATTATCATCATTTTTAATCACCCTACTGTATGATATAACAACAGAACTTCTGGATTCTATCTACCTAACTTAGTACCTGTTAAATATTCGTCCATTTATCTCAACCTACTATTCATCCTTGTCTCTGGTAACCACAATTATATTCTCAACTTCTAAGAGATGATTTTCTTTTAGATTCCATATATGATTGTGCTTTGCTTATTAACAATGATTTTTGGTTCCATTTGCTCTGTTGAAAATGACAAAATTAGTCCAAGTGTTTGGACCTTAGCAACTTCCATGGGAGACCAGGATGGAGTTCCTGGTTCCCAGCTTCAGGCTTCAGCCTGGCCCAGCCCTGGCTGTTGCAGCCATTTAGGCAGTGAACCAGTGGCTGAATCTCTCTCTTTCACTCCCTCTTTTCCTTTCTTCTCTCTGTTACTGTGATAAATAAATAAGTAAATATTTTTTTGTTTGAAATGCAGGGTGACAGAGAGAGAGAGAGAGAGAGAAATCTTTCATCTGTTGATTTACTCTCCATATGCATGCAACAACCAGGGGTTGGTTAGGTCAAAGCTAGGAGCCAGGAATTCCATCCAGATATCCCACATGGGTGGGTGGCAGGGACCCAAACACTTGACCTGTCATCTGCTGCCTACTAAGATGTGCATTAGCAAGAAGCTGGACCTGAACTGGAGGCTGGACTGTGTACCAGGCACTCCAACATGGGATGTGAGATTCCTAAGTGACAGCTTAACCAGCTGCACCTCAACACCTACCCCATTAAATAGCCGTTAAAGTTACCTAGTTACAGTTGTTTCTTTTATCTTGGCTCTTCAAGTATCACATTTAGGGCTACTTTGGGCAGTATTATTTAAATTGTGCTGTTTTAAAAAATGGTAAATTTTTAAAATAAACCAAAAAGATGAATAACACAATTACTATCTTTTTCACATAAAAAGCATTCACAAAAACAGAACAAACCTGACTGTTTAGACCAGGTTGTCATTGTGGGAAGCAGGGCACGGCTCCCACAACATGGCGCTTAGAGGGAGTAAACAAGTTCTACACAGTGGCTTCGGCTGCTTCATCAATTTGACTAATGAGTTGCAGGAGCTGACCCAACCTCTGATTGGAAGAAAGCGGTGTGCTCAGCACTCGGGCAGCAGAGCACGGATTGGTGGGAGAGGACTATAAAAGGGGACTCAGCTGCACTTTCTGGGACAACTACTGTCTCCGGGCTGGTGGAAAGTTCGGGGGTGGAGAGTTGGTGGAGAGTTTGTTGGGGAGCTTGTTATTTCGTTCTTCTTTTTACTTGTGCTTGCTTTACTGTAGAAAAAACCGACAGCAAGGGAATAACAGCGTCCAGTCCGGTGCCGCTCCTCTGCTCTATGAGGAGCGACAGTCATGATCTTGGTACCACATCAACAAATCAAAATATTCTTTAACATCAACTCCTACAGTTTCGATAATTGGAGGTAAATAAGGCAATGACAAAAATACAACATATTTTTAGCAAAACCTCAATTAAAGACTGTTGTAATCCATGATTTGGCTGGTTAGCATATGCACAGTATACTTTTCAGTATAACAGGATCACCTTATACGGATAATCAAAGATGTACACTGAGTTACTAGCAGATATTAAATTGACCCATGAAAGCAGTGTCTGGATAAGGCCTTTTAGACACTTATTATCTCAGTACCTAGCACATACTATGTACTGCAAAGACTGCTGTTAACTGAATATGTAAACAATTGAATCATTATGACTAATAATTATGAGTAAGTAAATCAATGAACGAATGATTTATTGCTAGAGAACTGCAAGGAATCCACCAGAAAGATGCTGTCATTTGACTAGAATTAGCCAAATTTCATATTCTGTTTGGGAGGCAATTATAGGCTTGGGGTTTTGAGCCAATTTAGATTCTGGGTGTTAGGACAGAGAATGGTAAAGGCCAAATTGGGTGAAATATCAGTCACATTTGGGAACGGAAACCAAAGGCAGCAGGGAAATAACCAGAGCATCTGAGAGAGCATTATCAGGCGGCAAATGCGGGGCCACAGAGCAGAATTCTAGACAATGGTTCACTCTTATGTGATCATTTTTATTTATACTTTAAAAAGGATTTTTTTTTTGATGAACAGAGAGACAAAAAGAGACAGAGAGAATCAGCAAAGAGAGAGAGAGAGAAAGAAAGAGTAAGAGAGCTCTGGTTCACTCTCCAAGCCCACAGCTGCTGAGGCTGGACCAGGCCAAAGCCAGGAGTTCAGAACTCAATCTGGGTTTCCCAGTTGAGTAGCAGGAAATCAACTACTTGATGATCAGCTACATCCTAGATGTTCTGAATTAGCAGGATTCTAGAGTTGGAAGTGGAGCTGGGACTTAATTTCAAGCACTCTGACATGGTAGGTGGGCAGCCCCAGAGGCATCTTAACCACTGTACCAAATGCTCACCCTTCTATTTATGTTCTTAATGAGAACATGAAATCCCCTGGCTCTGAAAGATATTTACATAGTAATTTCTGGAAGAATTGTCCCTTCTGATGGATTTTAATTCTCATGGAATCAAAGAAATGAGTTGGAGGATCATAAATCCCCACAGTTTACATTCCAGAAACCATGTTCACCTTGAGTTAGGGACGTGGCAATCCTTCTGGACAACCTTGAAATTACAACCACAAACAAACAAAAAAAAAAGTAATTTTTGTTTTGTACCCTATGTAAGTTAGCTTTATATTGTGACAAGAAATTTAATTATAAAATATCAGCTTTTGACATCTAATATAGTTTACTCACTGACTAGGCAGAAATCAACCAGAAAGAATTTTTGTGACAGAATGAATGATGCATAAATGATCTAATAACAAGTACAATACAAAATCATGTACTTCGACTTAAACTCCAATTAGATCAGTTCTGCATATATTAGACTACTTGGTGGAAGTTAGAATTGTGCGTTTGTACTAGATATTTTACTTTTTCTAGAGTCAGTGAGCTATTGGATAACACAGCTTCATGCATATTAATTTCTATGTATTGAATAATCTTTGGGATTTCAGCAACAAATGTTATTTATTTTCAATTCTTGTTGCTTTTGATTGTTACCTTAAAATATTTCTCTTCTTTTCTCATCAACATACTAAAATTGGGAGTGAACATATGCCTTTGTAAGTAAACATAAATCCAGTTTTCCAAAAAATTCTGTTAGAGCTAAATATAATCTTGCTTTCTACCATCAGATGTTTGACATCTGCAGTGATTTTACACTAACTGAATATTTCTTGAAAAATTCTCACCTAAGAAAGTGCTACTTTTGAAGCGATTTTAAAATTTCTGGCGCTTTGGAGAAAAAGCTTAATATGTGACAATTTTCTATTTTTGACCATTCATTCCATTCTCTTTCAGCTCTGTTTTTGAGGTTTTTTTTTGTTTCAATATTATATTCTAAACCACTTTAATAACTGTATCATTTTTTTATTCTAACTTCACTTGTAAAACAAATAGTACCTTTTCAGTAATCAATTTTGACAATCCAGGATATGAGCTAACTACTTAGTATACAAAACCAGTAAATAATGGTGTCAGAACACTTAATAATTCCAAATGTACTGTACGGGAATTACTCTTACCATGTTATGAAATGAAAAAAGGAGCAAAAATTTTATTCTAAAATATTCTTTTATTGCTCCTTGAACATAATATACCTCTGTAGTTTTTTTCTTTGCTGACTTTGTCTACTCTTTCATGTCAACTGGCAAAATCTACCACCTTTTGTAGTTTAAAGTTCAAGCATTTTCCCAATATCCTCCCTTGAATACTTCTTAATATTTATGACATCTAAAAATGTTCTAAAATTTAGCTAAATGTTTAATTTTGTAGGTTTTGTTATTCGGCTGGTCATTGTATTATATTTGCTGAGCATTCTTAACTTGAGTAACCTTTTCTATTTATTTTATTTTTTTTCCTGTGGAACCTGCATTTAACTTGTCTCTCTCAACATAAAGGATAATACCATTTTTGATTGTATTACTAATCTCCAAAATCCGGTTAGGCACCTCATCAAAAATAGACCGGTTAGAGATTAGCCTTAAATTTCTTTTTCTACAATAGATAAAATGAGGTGAGAAGGGCATAAGCGTGTGCAGCGGGACAGGGGTGACAAGGAGAGACAGAGAAACAGAGAGAGGGAGGGAGACAATGACTGTTGGTGGCATTTATTTGAATTGTGTTTTCTATTTTCCACAGTCCTTAAATGGAACACCTTCTTTCCCCTATAACAATGATTGGGAGGTCAATCTTTAATCTTTATTTTTGTTATGTAGAATATGAAGATACATTTCTTATAATGATCCTTTTTACAAAGAACTTTGTAGAGTCCTGGGGTATGCAACTTGTTATTAGATGACCAATATTATAACTAATGTTCCTGTTTAATGGAAGAAATCTACAATTTTTTCCTCTTTTGCTTTTTGTTTCATGGTTTGGGGAGGACTCTTCAATAGCATTACTAGGTCAACTGGCATTTGGAAATCATTACTCTCTTTCAGAGAGGAACTATTTTGCACTTTATTCGTTATGATTTGTGTGTTTTAATCTTGTCTTCTCATTGAGTTGTAAATTTCTGAGTTTAGGGGTCAACCCCAAAATGTTCAGTGTCTCCAATTTTATATTTTATTAATTTATTACCTTGGGGTGATGGAAGTTTCCAGTGTGAGTGATATGAGTGATGAGAGTGTGGAGTGATAATGATTAAGTGATTTTTGAAAGCAAGAGTGGATTTGCTGTATTGAGTTTGTTAATTTTCAATCTGATCATTTACCATCCATGCATCATCAATTAGGATTACAACACGGCGGCAAGCTACACAACTAATAGCAAGGTGAACTGTGATTACTAAACTGTTCTCTTTCTTCACAATTACTTCCCCTTTCTTCACAATTCCTCAACTCCTGATTTGGAATTAAATAAAATTTATGAATATGGAGACGACATTTGTTACTGCTTAAAGTATTTTGATTTTCAGTAAATCTTGAAGGTTGTTTTTCTGTTTGTCATTTTCTATTTCCCATATCAGAAGCAGTATGATTTTAAAGGCTTCTATCATTTAATCTTAGATTGTTGTTTGAAGCAACAAGATTATTTCACTTGTCTCTTCAGTACTAAAGAGATGAAACTGTATTTGAGATGTTTGAAATCCTATACTTGGAATTCTCAATCAGCTACTGAGAATTGCCTCGGGTTCACAGACAGAAGAATGTGAATAGAAGACAAAGCCAGGCAAATTACTAGCTAGAGATTTGGTGTCAAATCCCTGTGTGGTAATCTGATTTCTCTTTTCATTTCATGGCTTCATCCTACCTACCTGAAACACACAATCAGGTTTCTGTGTTTTTTTTTTTTTTTTCTCACCCTTAATTTTAGCAATCAGAAAAGCCAAATAGAAATGAACTGAAGTAATAATAAATAGAAATTTACATCTAAGGTCTAGTGAGGGAGTGATCTAATCTGTTCTTCACGTCTTTTCATGAGCCATGGGTGAAATAATTCAGGGAACAAGAAAGGCTTTCGCCAGAACACAAGTAAAGAAAAGCAAATTAGACCAATTCAAACCATGCATCACCACGGTCAGTCAAAGAGCAGCAGCAACAACAGACAGCATTCCTCATTTAACTTTGACTTTTTCCTTTGACTGTGTGAAATTCCCTTCTTGTAGTTCTGCAACCCAATCTGTGCTTGTTTTGGCACTGAGCTGCACAATATGTCTTCTTTCAGGGACAAAATAAGTGGACACAGTGTTGGGGAGCTAAAAAGAGCAGGACTGTTCCTTTAAAATATTTAGTTTTTCTGAGAATCAGTGGCTAGAAAAAATACAAATATTTTCAAGTATAAGCAAATATTGGCTTCTCACCATGATATATTAACAGTTTCGTTTTTCTAAAAAGCTTCATTACAATATTTTGCATGCTGATTTCCACTACCAGCATTTAGTGAACACTTGAACTGATGTAGGCTGAATAGGCAAACAGCTAGACAGGTCTGCATGAGCTGTAATTTGCTGCAAGGCCCCAAATGCAATTCCACCTACTTGTCAATAAAATTGTCCCCTTTCCCAGGATGTACCTGTTACATCCGGGACCTAAGGGAGGATGCCATGAAAATACAGAAACTAAACTCCACATAGAACTTGTGGAGGTATCTCAAAATTGTCATGCTTCTGGAGGCACCACCTCTATCCCATACCCTATCAAAGGGGCCAACAAGGGGGGATGGTGGGGAGGTTTGCTTTCACTATAGACCATGGCTGGAGATGCTGCGCAGGTATGCTCCCTCTCTGTCCTTGCCTATCCCTCCTGCCTTCAGGCAATCATCTGACCTACTCATAGCAGCTATTTCTCTGGGGCAACCCACAGTCAGGCATGCATGTGTGTTCACTTTCTCATCTCCCTTGTCCACATTACAGCTTTGGTGGTTTTTGTCAACAATCTGAACTTTACACTGACTTTTAAATGCAAACCTTTGGCTCCACTCCTCATTTGAAACCAAAGTTTTTGTAACTGGATTTTGAAATAGACTTTGAAAACATATTACAGATAATTTGAATATCAGCCATTTTTAAATTTCTTTTAAAGATTTTTATTTATTTGACAGGTAGGGTTACAGACAGTGAGAGAGAGAGACGGAGAGAAAGGTCTTCCTTCTGTTGGTTCACTTCTCAAATGACGCAACGGCCGGAGCTGTGCAAATCCGAAGCCAGGTGCAGGGGCCCAAGCACTTGGGCCACCCTCCGCTGCTTTCCCAGGCCACAGCAGAAAGCTAGACTGGAAGAGGAGCAACCGAGACTAGAACCGGCACCCATATGGGATGCCGACACTTCAGGCGGAGGATTAACCTAGTGTGCCACGGTACCGGCCCTGAATATCAGCCAATTTTTATGCACTTAAAATGGTTTTATGTTAACCTGTATCCTATCCCTATTAATGTGACATTTGATTATCTGGAAAATTTCGTATTATTTGGGAGAACTGCCTATATTTCTAAAATATTAGGTAAAATATGTAAGGCTGACACAAACACACCAATCACGGGAGTAAGGGAATGGGTTTATTGAGGGGAAACCTGATAGACTGCAGGGAAGGGGCAAAGAAGGAAAAGAAGAGATCAAGAGACAGAGAGATCAAGAGAGAGACAGAGAGAGGGACAGAGATCAAGAAACGGAAAGAGAGCCATGTGTTCGGGAATAGGTCCTCTCAAAACTTTGCCAGGGGGTGGGCAGGGAAGTAGGAGCAGCAAATCCCATAAGGATAGGGGTGGAGCTAACACTGGTGGTTGGGCCATGTGGCCACCTGGCTTCCAGTAATGGTGGTGGGGGCTAGAGCCTAGGATGATGTTGGGGTGTAGATCGCACCGTATATACGACTGAGCCATTTTACTTACAAAATTGGTCCAAGTTTCCCCAGGGAATGTTGATGTTGGACATACCTAGGAGGACTTTCCATTTATCTTTTTTCTGTTTATCTGTAGGCCAGGAAATAATTTTTTTTCAAAGTTACATTATATTTTTTGAAAATCATATGTTAGAAATAAAAAATACTAAATACATTATTAATATTGATATTATCACATTTGTATTCATATTTTCTCTTTCCATGGGTACTTAAAGATACATTAGCCATAAGGTCTCCACAATTCCTGTCCTTACTAAACACAAACACTTCATATTTGCCTGGATGGTGTTCTGGTACCGAGTTTGTCTACTTGCTGAAATTGAGATGAGCTAATTTTCAGCATTGTCACTGGATAGTTTTGTATGTGAATGGGTGTCACAGGCATCCTGTATTCTTCTAACACAATGGCTATATTTAATAGCTGGAGTCACATTTCCTCTTTGGGTCCTTTTGTCACCCTTGAGTGAATGCTCTCTGAGCTCAGTGATATTCTTACATATAAAATATCAGTTGTCCCCAGCTACCCAGCACAGTGGCTTTAAACTTGTTCTGATGCCAGAGACAGCACACTTTTATTATTTAGTAAGAATTACCTATTTTTCTTTCTACATTTCATTTGAGAGTTACCTTGAGAACAGCTATTTGCAAAATATTTAAGCAATCTTCTTAGTTTAAAATTATTGATCTCTTCAAGCATATATTTAATCAGAATCATTCCAGTGAGAAATAAAATTAATACAGATGTCTATAGGACATTTTAATTAAACTTCCCTTAATTCTTTCAAGGAAAGAGTAACAATAAATTTCTTCTATATCATTGGATTAAAATTACATCAGGAGAGTTACAAAATCTTAAAGAAAGAAATAGAAGAGGATTCCAAAAAATGGAAAAATCTTCCATGCACATGGATTGAAGAATCAATATCATCAAAACGTCCATTCTCCCAAAAGCAATTTAAAGATTCAATACAATACCAATGAAAATACCAAAGACATTCTTCTCAGAGCGGGAAAAAAATGATGCTGAAATTCATATGGAGACGCAAGAGACCTCGAATAGCCAAAGCAATCTTGTACAACAAAAAGAAAGCCTGAGGCATCACAATACCAGATTTCAGGACATACTACAGGGCACTTGTAATCAAAACAGCATGGCACTGGTACAGAAACAGATGGATAGACCAATGGAACAGAATAGAAACACCAGAAATCAATCCTAACATCTACAGCCAACTTCTATTTGATCAAGGATCTAAAACCAATTCCTGGAGCAAGGACAGTCTATTCAATAAATGGTGCTGGGAAAACTGGATTTCCATGTGCAGAAGCATGAATCAAGAACCCTACCTTTCACCTTACACAAAAATCCACTCAACATGGATTAAAGATCTAAATCTATGACCCAACACCATCAAATTATTAGAGAACACTGGAAAAACCCTGCAAGATATAGGCACCGGCAAAGACTTCTTAGAAAAGACCCCAGAGGCACAGGCAGTCAAAGCCAAAATTAACATTTGGGATTGCATCAAATTGAGAAGTTTCTGTACTGCAAAAGAAACAGTCAGGAAAGTGAAGAGGCAACTGACAGAATGGGAAAAAATATTTGCAAACTATGCAACTGATAAAGGATTAATAACCAGAATCTACAAAGCGATCAAGAAACTCCACAACAACAAAACAAACAACCCACTTAAGAGATGGGCCAAGGACCTCAATAGACATTTTTCAAAAGAGGAAATCCAAATGGCGAACAGACAAATGAAAAAATGTTCAAGATCACTAGCCATCAGGGAAATGCAAATCAAAACCACAATGAGGTTTTACCTCACCCCAGTTAGAATGGCTCACATTCAGAAATCTACCAAAAACAGATGCTAGCGAGGATGTGGGGAAAAAGGGACACTAACCCACTGTTGGTGGAATGCAAAATGGTCAAGCCACTATGGAAGTCAGTTTGGAGATTCCTCAGAAACCTGAATATAACCCTACAATACAACCCAACCATTCCACTCCTTGGAATTTACCCAAAGGAAATTAAATTGGCAAACAAAAAAGCGGTCTGCACCCTAGTATTTATTGCAGCTCAATTCACAATAGCCAAGACCTGGAACCAACCTAAATGCCCATCAACAGTAGACTGGATAAAGGAATTATGCGATATGTACTCTATAGAATACTATACAGCAGTAAAAAACAATGAAATCCGGCCAGTCATTTACAACAAAATGGAGGAATCTGGAACACATCATGCTGAGTGAAATAAGCCAGTACCAAAGGGACAAATATCATATGTTCTCCCTGATCGGTGACAACTAACCAACGACAAAAAAGGAAACCTGTTGAAGTGAAAGGGACACTATGAGGAACAGTGACTTGATCAGCCCTTGTCTTGATTGTTTATGAACAACAATACTTTATCCCTTTTTGTATTTTTTTTTGTTCTAGTTAATACTATTGGTTGAACTCTTTAATTAGCACACAATTAATCTTAGATGTTTAAATTTAACTGAAAAGTAATCTCTGTTAAATACAAGAGTGGCAGTAAGAGAGGGAGGAGATGTACAATTTGGGACATGCTCAATCGGACTTGCCCCAAATGGTAGAGTTAGAAATGTGCCAGGGGATTCCAATACAATCCCATCAAGGTGGCATGTACCAATGCCATCACACTAGTCTAAGTGATCAATTTCAGTTCACAATTGATCATACTGATAGGACTAAGAGTCAAAGGGATCACATAAACAAGACTAGTGTCTGCAAATACTAACTGATAGAATTAAAAAGGACAGAACAAGCCAACATGGGAAGCAGGATACACAGCAGACTTACAGAATGGCAGATGTCCTAAACAGCACTCTGGCTTCAGAATCAGCCCTTAAGGCATTTGGATATGGCTGAAGAGCCCATGAGAGTATTTTAGGCATGGAAAGCCAAGACACTCTGGCAAAAACAAAACAAAACAAAACGAAACAAAAAAACCACAAACCTAAATGAAAGATCTCTGCGAGTGAGATCCCAGCAGAAAGACTGTCCATCAAAGAAGGAGGTACCTTTCTTTGAAGGGAGGAGAGAACTTCCACTTTGACTATGACCTCATTTAAATAAGATCGGAGTCGGTGAACTCAAAAGGCTTCCATAGACTTGCAACTTATGACAAGAGTCTGGGGTGATTACTGATGCCATAAACAAGAGTGTCAAATGGTTAAGTCAACAACAGGAGTCACTGTGCACTTACTCCACATGTAGGATCTCTGTCCTTAATGTGTTGTTCAATGTGAATTAATGCTATAACTAGTACTCAAAAAGTACTTTACACTTTGTGTTTCTGTGTGGGTGCAAACTGTTGAAATCTTTCCTTAATATGTACTAAATTGATCTTCTGTATATAAAGATAATTGAAAATGAATCTTGATGTGAATGGAATGGGAGAGGGAGTGGGAGATGGGAGGGTTGCGGGTGGGAGGGAAGTTATGGGGAAGAAAAAGCCATTGTAATTCATAAGCTGTACTTTGGAAATTTATATTTATTAAATAAAAGTTAAAAAAATTACATCAGGGGTTAGTACACACGTATTATTATTTCAAATTCACCTTATTTCACTTTTTTGACCAAAAGGAATGCTGTATTATTTTTATAAGACAGTATTTCTTTCGATAGCCAATACAGTAGTCTATTATAAGCATTGTAATAAAAAACTGTTTATCTAAAGATTTTTCATAACTATAGTTTAAAAATTCACTAACATTTATTTATTATAGGCCAGTTTATTTATTGTAAAACCAATAGGCCAGACACTTATCCAGATTTGTTTGTCCCTAGCTGAGTCTCCCTTTTTTTCTCCCTTTTTGTCTCTCTCTCTCTCTCTCTCTCTGCCCTCAATTCACCTACATTCATATATTTTGTGATGAAAATGAAATCTATGAAATGTTATCACCATGACTGAAGCTCTATCAATTGACTTTCTGGTCGTCCTGACTTTGTGTTATAATGATAGACCAGAAAATAGTTTCTAGCGAGGTCTGAGCTTATTGCATAATGGCTTGAAAATAGAAGATGGATTTATTTTTCAAAGATATAAACATCTTTGAGACTCTATTACATAAGCTCAGAACATTTTGTATTTTTCAGTATTTATTTTTCTGTTAATGCCATACATGAATCACTACCCTTTATAATATTCAATCCTGATAAAAATATACTCATTGTAACAAATGGCAAACATAAATTAGAATATATACCCAAGATATTAAGAAAAAAGGATAGGTTTGGGGAAGAGTAGAGTATCAGTGAATCCATTTCATTTGGAAAGGAAACTGCGGGGTGTACTACTGAACAGAATGTCCTCCTGTGACCTCTACAGCAGCCCCCAGGTCCTACTGCAGCTCTCAGAGAATAATCCCAAGTCGACAAATTCCCCACTCCCTCTTTCCTGTTCCTTTACCCTAAAAAAAAATGAATGCAGTATAGAATTCTGACACAGTGCATATTTTTTCACATTATGTTGTATATAAGCAAGAACATTTTCAACTACTTAAAAATATAATTTTACAAATAAGGAATAAAGATGATTACTATTTCTGTTTTGATAAATATTTTTGGAGATGTTTTAGCTAATGTTATTGATAAAGGAAAATCGAGTTTAAAAGAATTTGAAAAAAGCAGCATGATTACTCTTGGTACATGAAATGATATTTTTGAGAAAAGTTTAGAACACTGAAAAAACTATCAAAACTGTTAAAAGTTTACAGAAATGAACTGAATATAAGACAAATAACAAAAATATAGTAACATCTGTGAATTTAAGAACTAGTTTTCATAACGTAATGAACAAAATATCCTATTTACAATGGCAACCTAATTAAATATCAAAGAAAATTACAGTTGGAGACTTCAACATTCTTCAGCAATTATGAATATAGGGTGAGGCATTTGGTTTATTGGTTAGGAAACCAGTTAAAATGCCCCCATCCCATATTGGTGTGCCTGGGTTGAATCCTCATCTCCAGCTCCTAATTCTGATTACTTACCAATACAAACCCTAGGAAGCAGAGGTGGTAGCTCAAGTAATCCTGCCAACCACCTGTGAGACCTGTTTAGCATACCTGATTCCCAGCTTGGGCCCAGGCCCAATGTTGGCCATTATGAGAATTTGGAATTAAACTAGAAATCAGTTACAGGTAAAAGAGAATTCTAGAAACATCAAGAAGCTAATTAAAGTACTTCTACATAATCTGTATGTTAAGAAATATCAAGGGAAACAAGTTGAACGGAACGGAAATGAAAACACAATATGTCAAAAATTATGCGAAGCAGTTAAAATAGTGTTGAGAGGGGAATTTACCACCTGACATGCTTACTTTTGAACGAGGAAGTCTCAAATTAGTAGTCTAGGTTCCCCATCAAATGAAAAAAAAAAGCTAGAAAAAGGGCAAACTAAAGGAAGTTCCAGGAAAAAATAGTAATTATGAAGCAGAAATTAAAGAACTAGAAAATGGAAAAAATAGAGAAAAGAAATGAAGCTAAAAACCTGGTTCTTTGAGATGATTAATAAAATCGATTAATTGGCTGGCACTGTGGCTCACTTGGCTAATCCTCCACCTGCGGCACCAGCACCCGGGTTCTAGTCCCAGTCAAGGCACCGGATTCTGTCCCAGTTGCTCCTCTTCCAGTCCAGCTCTCTGCTGTGGCCTGGGAAGGCAGTGGAGGAGGCCCTGCGGGGCCCTGCACCCGAATGGGAGACCAGGAGGAAGCACCTGGCTCCTGGCTTTGGATCGGCGCAACGCACCAGCTGTAGTGGCCATCTGGAGAGTGAACCAACGGAAGGAAGACCTTTCTCTCTGTCTCTCTCTCTCTCACTGTCTTCCTGTCAAAAAAAAAAATATATATATATATATATATATATATTTAAAGGGCTTCACCCAAAAGGAAAAGGACATAGATCCAGGTTTAAAATTGATTAATCACTAACAAAAGAGAACACCGCCGCCCCCTCCCGCCCCTGCCCACACACAAAGCCAAAACAGAAAGAAGACACAAATCAGCAATATCAGGAATATTTCTGTAGATCTTGCAGACATCAAAAGAATAATAAAGTAACACCAGGAACAACTTTGAAGATGCATATTAAATAACTGATGAATTGACCATTTCCTTGAAAAACACAAGCTCTAATAACTCATTCAACTTTAACCAGACAAATGAATAGTCGTTTAACTATAGAAGAAATTTAGTTTGTAGTATAAACCCTCTCAAAAAATTTCAAAGCCTTGATCTTTCCACTGGGAAATTCTACCAAAAATTCAAAACAAAATTAACACCAATTCTACACAATCTCTTAAAAATGAAAGAGGAGGAAGAAACACTTTCCAATATATTCTATGAAAACGATACAGATCCAAATAGTATAAAAAAAAGCAAAAAATACAGGTTAACATTTTTTATAAATATAGGTGTAAAATTTCTTAACACAATATTATCAAATAAACTATAGCAACATATAAAAAGAATTAGAGACTATGACCAAATGAGACTTATTTCTGACATGCAACTTTGGCTCAGTATTTCAAAATTTATCAGTGTAAAAGGCTAATAGCTAAAAAAGTAAAGGCTAAAGAAGTGGCATCACTTAATCATATAAATGAATATACAGAAAATCTTTGACAGAACTCAACACCTATTCATGATGAAATGCTTAGAAAACTTGGAAAGAGAAGTTTAGATGATAGAGAACAGCTACAAAATCTTAAAAATTAACATTATACTTACTGGTAAAAGCATTAGGGCTTCTGTCTTGCAAAAGTGCTTGGGATGGCAGTGGATTATGGCCCCAGCACACGGGTCCCTGCCACTCAAGTTTGAGATCTAGATGGACTTGTCTCCCGGCTTTGGCCTTCCCCATCTTGGCTGTTGAAGGTATTTAGGGATTGAATCAGTGGATGGAAGATATCCCTTTCTCTTCTCTGTCTCTCTTTCTCTCTCTGTCACTCTGCCTTTCAAATAAATAAGTCTTTTTTTTTTTTTTTAAATCTCTGCTTTCTTCTAAGCTTGGAAACAGACATGGATGTTGATGAGTGGGACTGCTATTAAGTAATTGGAAGTTGATGTTGGATAATTCAGCATGAAAAGGAAATGAAAAACATGAAGGTTAGAAATGGAAAAAGTACAACTGTCGTTATTGGTAGATGACATTATTTTCTCATATTAAAAATCCAAAGGATTGTACAAAAAATTCATAAAACTGATAACTAAATTCAAAACAGTCACAGGTTCTTAGATAAACACTCAAAATTTAATTGTATTTCTATATTATAGCAAGAAACACATAGATACTGACATTCAGAATATAATTTCATTTACAATTATTCAGAAAAAAAAGAGGACTTGCATGTTCAAAGCTACCAAGCACCAATAAAAAAGATCTAATAAATGGAAGAGATTCACTGTGTGTATGGATTGGAATAGTCAAATTAGTCCAGATCTCCAGATAACCACAAATTGAAACAATTGCTACCAAAATCTCAGAAAGATTTTTTATAGATATGGATAATATTATTCTAAAACACATATGGAAAGAAAAAGGGGTTTGAGTTGCTAAAATAATTTTGTAAAAGTAATTTTTGTTCTCCAAATTTCAAGACTTACTAGGTAGATGCAAAAGTGATCAAGAATGTGAGGCTACTGGTGGAGGAACAGACACAGGGTTGAATGGAACTACGTGAAAACCAAGAAATGAACTCAAAAATACTATCAACTAATTTTTGACAAAGGTCAAAAAGCAATAGAGTGAACAAAGATTAGTAATTTTATAAACATAGTTGTAATATTTGGAGATCTATAAGAAAACCAAAAATGAACCTTGACTTAAATGTCCCTCCTCACACTAAAAAAATGAATCATAGATTTAAAATGCAAGTAATAAAATTATGAATTCTTTGGAAGATAACGTGTGAACATCCTTGGACTTATGCATGGTGAAGAATTTTTAGACCTGGCACCAATATCACAACTCAGAAAAAAGAGGGGCTGATGCTGTGGCTTAGTGAGCTAAACCTCCACCTGTGGCGCCAGCATCTCATATGGGCATCTGTTCATGTCCCCACTGATCCTCTTCCAATCCATCTCTCCACTATGCCCTGGGAAAGCAGCAAAAAATGGCTCAAGTTCTTGGGCCCTTAGACCCACATGGGAGACTTAGAAAAAGCTCCTGGCTCCTGGCTTCTGATTGGCCTAACGCCAGCCGTTGCACCATTTGGAACCAGCTGATGGAAGACCTTTCTCTCTGTCTCTCTCTCTCTGTCTGTAACTCTACCTCTCAAATAAATAAATAAATAAAATCTTTTTTAAAAAACAATACAGACTTTAGCAAAATTAAAAATTGGTGTATTTGAGAGACTTTGTTAAGAGAATGTAAGAAAAACTACTTATTGATAAATATTTGCATAATATAAATAACTCTCAAAATTTAACTATAAAGTTAAACAGTACACTCAGAAAATGGGCAAAAAGCATGAAGATTGATTTCACTGAATGATATGCAAAGATGACAAATAAGGATATTAAAAAAGGGTTTAGTTCACACACCATTGGGAAATGCCAGTAAAGTCAATTATGAGATATCACTACACACCTATATGAAAAACATTTAAAAAATGTGACATTTTGGATCCAATATGGGCAAATAAAGGGGCTCAGTATTCACCTCTTCTCCCACAGAGAACCACCAACCATCAAATAAATAGCTGCATCATGAGGTGGGTCTCTGTAGAGGGACAGAGAATGTGGACCTGATAGGACGGAGATCTTGGATGATAGAATTGGAGGAGGAATGAAGCCAACCAGCTACTAGGACCCTGGACCCATGGTCCTAAGAAATTCTTATTGTAGGGGATCAGATAAAGAGGACAGACATCAGAGCCCATCTGCACCATGTCTAATGCAAGCAATCCTAGGTAAGGAGGAACCCAGTAACCACTGACTAGGAAGCCAGTCAGGAAAGTGACCTGGAAAACATATAGACACACTGTTCAGAGAAGGAACTCACATAATACAATCCCCAGAGCATGGACTTTGGCAGTGTGGCATCATCCTGAGAAAGAAGTTATTGCAAATCCCCATCCCTGGGATCCCAGAGACATGCAACTTTATGAAATCAACTAGACTCAGCAGTGCAACAGGTACCCTAGAAACCTAGCCCAAGCAGTGCCCTGTGCTACAAGGAACAAGGGGCATAGAACAGCAGGAAGGCCATACTCCCCTTTACTCCTCTTCCTCTGCCTCCCAGGGCATCCCTCACTGCAGCTGGGACTGTGCACACTGGCACTCCTGATCAGGGTTCCTATGGCCCTAAACAAGTCTGCTCACTGCTGCTCGGAATTGAGCACAAGCTCAGGACTGTGTGTGTACTCACAAGACAATATATGGGGTTTTGTGCACTCTCCCATATTGGCCCCACTGTCAATCCTACAGCTGTAGCCTTATCCTCAGGTGGCCACGGTGGATGTACCTGCCTTGCTTTGTCCCAGAAACAGCACTGCTCCTGGGGTTCTGTCCCCGCTCCCAGGAAGTGGCTCAAGGCCTGTTCCCAACACTGCACTTCTCCTTCACTCGGTGACTAGTTGTCTGTAAGGCTGGCACTCTCCCAGCATTAGTGCCACCCTATTAACTCTGGCTCCTGACTTGGGTAGTGACTGGAGGTCTGCTTACCAGCCTGCTGGCAAGACCAACTAAGCCTGCTCCCAGCACCAGTGCAGCAATGGCAACTTAGGTTTCTGGCTCAGGAGGTGGCTGAGAAACTGTATCAGCGAGCCAGGCAATCCTGTTGAACCCTGGGAGCTCCCTAGACCTCTCTCCTCCACCGCTGTTGACTATCGTAAATGATATACAGAAACCATACCAGGACTACAACCAGAACTGAAACCAATATTCTTAATGGGCTCAAGTCCAAATCATCACATGTCTGAGGAAACTGAAGCTTGGAGAAGCTGCAATGCCTTGTCCAAGGTCAAGAAGCTGGTTAGTAGCAGAAGAACAGAATCAAGGGCCTGGAAGTTTTTTCCAATCATAACCTGGGAAATATCACAGTAAGAATACACTCTCACTTTCTTTTTCTGTTTTCAGTTAAAACATGTTTTCACTTAATCTTTTAAATAGAAGTAAGACTCCAGGTTTTATCCAGGGGAACGTTTTGGGGAAGCAAAATAGAAGAGAAAAGCTGTTTTTAATCCATGTTTTTCTCACTTGAGGAAAAAAAATCTTAGGTCCTTTTACTTTAGGATTTTAAAGGTATTATGGGGAAATGGCATCACCAAGATGACAGAACAGCCAACTTCAGCCTTGGTCCTCCCACAAAACCACTAAGACAGACACCCATTCACAAGCAGAAGCAGCCCTGGGAGAGCTCAAGAGCACATCAAAGAATTTGCAATAACACAGTGAAGACAAAAAGAAAAAGGAAAAAAAAAACCCACAAAGAATGTCCACACAGAAGGGAGTGCTTGTGAAACCCTTTGTATGAGATGTCAGATGTTAGGGGCATTCAGAAAAGCAGAGGTTGGGTCTGTATTGATCAGTTCCCCAACAGACACTGGCATATTTCTTTGCAGAAGTCACTAAGAGGCATTCTCCCTGGGGAGCTAGCTCCCAAGAGAGAGATGAGCTGCAGCTCTCTCCCTTCCAAGAAGCATCCACTGTTCCTCCAACTTGGGCCTGAGTCTGTCACTGCTCGCATTCTCCTGTGCGTCCCTGGTGCCCACTCCTCAGCTGTCCCATGAGTGTCCACATTTCAGTGCCCAGCTCTGCCATTACACTGTGACCGAGCATGTCTCAGACACTGGAGCCATTTTCACATCAAGTTAATTCACACCTTGCGCTTCCGAGTCAAAGCTTTCTGGACCTGAGTTCTGTTCACTCTATCATTCACCATAGAAAACTGGCCTGCTCACAGGATCCTGGAGCCACTGTAGCTAGAGCATACCTGCTCTGGTTCCTGGCCGTGAGCCTTGGCTGCACATATCCTAACCTCAAGTATCAGAGACAAAGCCCTCTCTGCAAGCTGGCTTGCATCTTGGTCCCCAGACTAAGATCTTCCCACATACATCCAGTTTCTGGCACCCAATCAGCTGCTATAAAGAGTCTGGGCTTGTCCAAACCCCAGAGCAATTGTAACTCAAGAATTCAAGACCCTCAAGCAGGTGTTTAGGAAAAAAGAAGTGCCTACTGCTGAGAACCTGAGTTCCCTCCACAGCCATACATATATAATCACTTAATTTAATATGAATTGGAGGAAAAGGTAGACTCAAATATATGGTGTTGGGACAAATGGTATATAGGTGCAAAAAAGTAAAAATACCTGTTTACCAGACACCATTTAAAAATCCATGGGGTTACATATTTTTCCTGTTTTTTTTTTTTTTTTTTTTTTTTTTTTTTTTTTTTTTTTACATCACCATGTACGGGACGTGTTTAAATATTAAGTAAAAACACTGATAAATTTGACTACATTAAAGATAAGTATATTAACCAATATAAAAAGATTAAGAGAAATACCACAGAAGTTGAAGTCAAGAATAAATCCAGGAGAATATATTTGTAACTTATAATTGACAGCAATTATACTTTTTCTGAAGCCTTTATAAGTTTGTTTTCATCTGTGAGATTGATCATTTCCATATATTTGTTAACTCTTTGTGACAAAATAAAATAAGAAACTTACAGAAAATAAGTCTTTAGACTTAACAAATTGCAATACATGGAAAGCACCAAATTAAAGTGATAACCAATGATTAAAAAGAATTCAACAAAGACAGAGATTTAATCCCAGTAATCAAGACACACATAATTGTCTTGAAGTATTTAAGAACCATATGGGCACTATGGGCACTGAGCAATATGAACATTAGGGCTGCTTATTGCTACTGACTTGGTCATTCTTTCTTCTGTCCTACCAGCTTTTCAGTCTAACAATAATTTAATCTTCTTTTCATTGTAAGTCATTAGTAAGTCCCTAGGATGTGTTTTGGTGACACATAGTCTCATGACAGAGACAGAGGGAGAGAGTGTGTTCTTTCTGTGTATAGTTTTATTTAGTCTTTTTTTTGGGGGGGGGGTGAAAATTTCATGACTTTGAGCTTCATATTGCAAGAGTGCAGCATTTATTTGAGAAGAGGCTAACGCTGGCCAAAGACGGGTTTCTGTTCCAAAGATTTCTGTTATGTGGATGTTGAATGTTCTTTGCCCCTTAGGTCTATCCTTGAGTCATTTGAAACTCCTCATTTCCTTCAATTGCAACATTTTTGTCTTTTTAATTATTCATTTTTTCCCAAGGCATAATCTGTTATGTATTTATTCTTGTGTTCCTTCTGGTTTAATTTTGATTTCCAAATTGATTATTTTTTTCCTATTTTTCCAATAACCATTACCTAACTTAAACCATTTTTATTCTAATTTATTATTTTTCCATGTTTTGAATTGTTTTATTGATATTTACTTTCTTGCTTTAAACAGAATATTACAGTTCTTATCGCTTCTAATCAACATGCCTTTCTAGCATTTTATGATTTGTGTTTTGCTGTTTTTGTTCTTACTTTATATAAAGTTTGACCTCAGTAGAGTTCTCCCATTAATTTTAATGTGAAATTAATTTTCTTTAACTTTCCAAAGGAAATGTGATTCAGGTCTGTGGTTTCTCAGTAATGTTAAAGTGTTCCCTTTCAGACACCTCCTGCGTCCATTTGTCTGTCTCTACTTTTCCTTCATCTCCATGTGGCTTAGCCCAACTTAATTCGGATTCCAGTCTTAGCTACTTTCCTGGATGAGAGGCTCTATTCTAGAATGAAAACTGTAAGGTCAGTTGAGCAAGTGTGTGGGACGTGGACTGTGCTGAGCCCTGCAGATCTGTGGACCATTTGAACTCACCTGCTACTGGAATGGGTCTAACTCTCCCCTGCCAGATGCTGCATTTGGCTTTCAGGTGAATATCTGTTGGCTATTTTGAGGCTTATTCTGTTCTCAGAGTTATAAATGTCCCGTTTTTTTCCCTTTGCCTGAGCACACACAGACATATCACGCAGCTCGGTGGCAGCTGGTGTCACTCAGATCTCTCCTTGTATTTTGACATTAAGAGATATTCCAAGTTGGGTTTGGGAGTTTGGGCTATCTCACAATTTTATTTATTTTATGGTGGGATTTGGAGAGATTCAGGAAGTGTGACACATTACCAATATTTCCCCCAAATCTTTGTTCTTTACTTTTTAACTGTATCAATACCTTTTATTTATTCTTTCTTTAGTGTATGGACTTAGGCTCATCTGTCATATATTTGCTGGCTTTTCTTTAATGTGTCGGCACTGAAGAAACATTGCCTATGGAAGTCACTTTCTTTATAACAATTTGGAGGAGTGCTCTTCACATTATTGTGATGGAAGAATTATAGCTGTGCTTTCAATTATGTATCACTTAAAGAAAATTTAATCTTTTTCCATACTCATGCAAATTAATGCCTTTTCAATTCATAGGTGTGTAAAATATACTAATAAGCTCTGTATATGTATTTTGAAGGTAAATCTTTTTCAAAATTTCACAAAGCAAGATGCAAAGATAGGGTTTTAAAAAATAAAAAGTATCCTTCCAAAAATGAGATTCTTAAAACATGAGAAAATTAGAGAAGTATAAATTATGGAAGAACACCAGGAACAATAGAATCAGAGAAAAGTGCATTGTAATTTAGAATGTGTGTGTGTGTGTGCATTAAATACAGAATCTGACAGACTCACCTTCATGAGATAATATTTTATGCCAATATGCATACTTAATATCTTAATTTCTTATGATTGATTCTAAGATGATATTTTTCTCACAATTTTCTTCTCAGAAAACCTTTAGTTGTGTTCAACCTTGTAGCACAGTGGATTAAGCCTCCACTTGTGGTGCAGTATCTCTTATCAGAGTGCCAGTTCAAGTCTCTACTGCTCTGCTTCTGGTTAAGCTTTCTGCTAATGTGCTTGGGAAGGCAGTTGATGATGCACACACACACACGTATATGTATATATATATACATATATATACACACACATACGTATGCCTCTTGTTTAAAAGATATATTTTTAATTTTGGATAATGTTTCTTTATAGGAATATATAATTTTATTTTCTGTGTCTTATAAGTTTTCATTGTATTTTTACCAATTCAATAAATACTATTTAGGTTCCACTATGTTCAACACTGCTATCATTTTGAGGATTCTACAATGATCAAAATATAAAATTTCCCACCCTTGAGGAGTTTAAAGTCAATAAAAATAAAATAAGTGTATTATTCAGGCTGTGAAAGTGCTGTGAAGGAAGTGAACAGAACGGTGTGAGGAAGAGGACCTGGGTTAGCTGGGGAAGGCATCTCTGAAGAGAGAACAAATAGGCTGAGATTTGAAATATGAGCATCAGCCATGTCTGCAGTGGGCTGGGCAAAGCACACCATGGAGAGGAAAGGGCTGTTGGCAACAAAAGTTCAAACACCAGGAGATTGATAAGTATGACTGGAGTGTGGAAGGTCAAACCTGTGTCACAGAACGTATGTCATTAATTTTCCTTGATTTCATCATGCATGTGCTGTATCAGCTCAAATTAGCACAAGAATAGGGTGAGTATAGTATAATCAGATATGTGAGAGAGGCAAGCAGTTTGGTACAGCAATGAAGCTGCTGCTTAAGACACCTGCATCCCATATTCAGGTGCTTGGTTCCAGTCCTGGCATCTCTGCCTCTGGCTAATGCACACTGTGGGAGGCAGCAGCTGATCACTCAGGTATTTGAGTCCCTGTCACCTATGTGGTTCCTGGCTTTGGGCTGGCCCAATCCTGGATATTGTGGGCATTTGATGAAGGAAACCAGTGGATGGAAGATCTGTGTCTCTCTTTCCATCTCTCTGCCTTTTTTTAAAAAAAGATTTTATTTATTTATTTGAGAGGTAGAGTTATAGACAGTGAGAGGGAGAGAGACAGAGAGAAAGGTCTTCCTTCCGTTGGTTCACTCTCCAGATGGCTGCAATGGCAGGAGCTGCACCTATCCGAAGCCAGGAGCCAGGTGCTTCTTCCCAGTCTCCTATGCAGGTGCAGGGATCCAAGGACTTGGGCCATCCACTATTGCTTTCCCAGGCCATAACAGAGAGCTGGATTGGAATTGAAGCAGCCGGAACTAGAACTTGTACCCAAATGGGATGCTGTCACTGCAGGCGGAGGATTAACCTAAAGAGCCATGGCGCCGGCCCCCCATCTTTCTGCTTTTCAAATAAATAACTTTTGAAAGATATTGGGTGAGGCCGGCGCTGTGGCTCACTAGGCTAATCCTCCACCTCGTGGCGCCGGCACACAGGGTTCTAGTCCCGGTCGGGGTGCCGGATTCTGTCCCGGTTGCCCCTCTTCCAGGCCAGCTCTTTGCTGTGGCCAGGGAGTGCAGTGGAGGATGGCCCAGGTGCTTGGGCCCTGCACCCCATGGGATACCAGGATAAGTACCTGGCTCCTGCCATCGGATCAGCGCGGTGCGCCGGCTGCAGCGCGCTGGCCGTGGCAGCCATTGGAGGGTGAACCAACGGCAAAGGAAGACCTTTCTCTCTGTCTCTCTCTCTCACTGTCCACTCTGCCTGTCAAAAAAAAAAAAAAAAAAAGATATTGGATGAACGACTATATTCATGTCACTTTTATTACAGCATATTGTTATAATGGCTTCATTTTCTTATTGATTACTTTTGTAAACTATCAAAGGTGTCTAGGTATAGGGAAAAACGATGTACATATCATTCAGTGATGTCCACGGCTGCAGGCATCCTCTGCAGGTCTTAGACCATATCCCCTGTGCTGCCGGGAGGACTCCTGTATAAGTGCATACAGTAATTTTCATTTTTAAAAAAGATTTTATTTATTTATTTATTTGAGAGGTAGAGTTACACACAGTGAGAGGGAGAGACAGAGAGAAAGGTCTTCCATCACTGGTTCATTCTCCAAATGGCAGCAACAGCCAAGGATGGGCCGATCCAAAGCAAGGATCCAGGAGCTCCTTCTGGGTCTTCCACGAGGGTGCAGGGGCCCAAGCACTTGGATCATCTTCCATTGCCTTCCCAGGCCATAGCAGAGAGCTGGATTGGAAGTGGTGCAGCCAGGACTAGAACTGGCGCCCATATGGGATGCCGGCACTGCAGGCAGCAGCTTTACCCACTATGCCACATTGCCGGCCCCCACAGGTTTTTTTTTATTTCCTTCTTCTTTGCTATTTTCCCATCAGTATGGGTCCCAATTGCTGTAAGGTTATCCTGCCTGCTTAAGTGAGAAATACTTTAATTAAAGACTTATAATTTATCATCTTAAGGTATTATGGTATTTTTTACATATTTTATTTTTTATAATATCCTACACACTAGAAGTTCAAAAAGTGCTGCTTCCATTACTTAAATTTAAAAAACAGGACATATGACAGCAAATGAAACCTCTAAAGTCATAATCTAGACAATGATGAACTCTGGGATCAAATTCAGACTCTAATTAGCACTGTAAGTCTTCGTCCACCAAATGTATTCAAGTAGTCTTTTCTCCCATGCAGTTTCACACAAAATTTTATGAGTTTTTTTATTGTCAAAAATTATGCATGTGTTATATTATGATAGTATTTTAATACAAATGTATTAATAACTTTTGCAAATAAAATTTGAATCTATATTTTCTGTAAAAATTTTACTGTTTTAAATAATAGTGTGAAACACCATATTTCCCCTTTCATTGTTTTTAGAATTTTTATTTCTTTGAGAGGCATGTACACACAAAAACACATACACACCGAGAGAGAGAGGGAGGGAAGGGAGAGAGAGAGAGAGAGAGAGTGCCTATTCAGTGATTCTACAAATGCCAAAAACCTGGAGCTAGGAACACACTTCAGGTCTACCACAAGAATATTTGATTCCAAAGCCTATTAGCTTCGTGTGCTGAGTACATGCAAGAAACCATACTTACTGAGACCAATTAAGTGTCCAAATTGCTAGGATCATAAATTTTTGAAATTTGTTGTGCATTGCAAGTATCTATACTAGGTAATGAGTTGGGTTTAAAGAATTAATGACTGGGGCAGGTGCTGTGCTGTAGTGGGTAAAGCTGCTGCCTGCCGTGCCGGCATCCCAGGTGGGCGCTGGTTCCCATCGCTACTGCTCCACTTCTAATCCAGCTGTTTGCAATGGCCTGAGAAAGCGGTAGAAAATGGCTCAAGATCCTGGGCCCGTACACCCACGTGGGAGACCCAGAAGAGCTCCAGGCTCCTGGCTTCGGATCAGCCCAGCTCTCGCCATTGTGGTCATTTGGGAGTGAACCAGCAGATGGAAGACCTCTCTCTCCCTCTCTCTCTCTCTCTCTCTTTCCCTCTTGTAACTCTACATTTCACTTAAATAAATAAATGTAAGAAAAAGAATTAATAACTTTAATATTTTGACAGTATTAATCTTTTATCTTTAGGGAGCAATGCTTAACTCAAAATAGTGACTATGTTTTTCTTGAAATACAAGCTATGGCTTTATATATCAAATAGATTATTTTTAGTTTATGCAAATCTTCCCCAGCATTCTTTTAAGATCTTAAATAAAGGACAGGTCTTTCATTTTTATCAGTTTTGCCTTAAAAAGAAATAGTTTACAAGGATCGATCAGGCAACGAGACATATAGAGAGATTCCTAAAACAACCCCATAAGAAAGTAGAAAGGCATACTACTGAGTGAGGTGATATGTAGACCTTTATTTGCCCTGCTAAGTGAAAGTAAGTCACCATTGGAGTTCTGCTTATCTTTAATCTCAGAGTTAATATATGTGTTGTGAGCCTTAGGTAACATGGCTGAATTTTAAGGAAAGGTAGTGTTGCTACTTTAAGGTATGCCTCATTTGCCCAAGCAGCAACTCAATGGCTTGAGGTTACTAAATATGTGATAGCTCTAGGAAATCTGTCTGTGAAATGTATCTTCAATCCTGCAAGTGTTTTTCTGATTATGTTGGTACCAAGTCATAATAATGATTCTTTGTAGAGTCATTTGTAAATAATTAATTCCAAAAGCTCTATCAATATACCTGTACATAGTCAGAATCAGACAACGGTATCAGATAAGGTGAATAAAATCATTGTCCAGGCAAAGGAATAGAAAAAATACCAATTAACAAGGACATTGTTATTTACAATAAACTTGAACTTCTATAAACTTAAATTTGAGCACAGTTCAGCCATGAAGCACACAGGCTAGGGAGACATGTTAAGTGAACAGATGACCATAAGTAGAAGCCCAGAAATGAGTTCATTAAATTATACATGAACACATATTTGGTTAGTCACAAATTCCCTTATTGCTTGTGAAGACAAAAAATGACATCCTTGATGGGCTAATTGATGCCAATGATGTTGTAAATTTTGTATTTATTGTTTCCATCCAATTTTTAGTGATAGAAAATATGAACCAAATTTGACCAAAATGAGTGAAACTAATCAAACAATTTCCTCTGATCTAACTCAGGAAGATTTCAGGAATATCTTCTTATGGAGCATATTTGTTACCTTTAGTATCTATCTATCTGTCTTGCGTGCTTAAAACATTTGTCACTGGGGCCTGCGCTGTGGCGCAGCAGGTTAACATCCTGGTCTGAAGCTCAGGCATCCCATATGGGCGCCGGTTCTAGTCCCAGCTGCTCCTCTTCTGATCCAGCTCTCTGCTATGGCCTGAGATAGCAGTAGAAGATGTCCCAAGTCCTTGGGCCCCTGCACCTGCGTAGGAGACCTGGAAGAGGCTCCTAGCTCCTGGCTTTGGATCGGCACAGCTCCGGCTGTTGTGGCCATCTGGGGAGTGAACCATCAGATGGAAGACCTCTCTCTCTCTGCCTTTCCTCTCTCTGTGTAACTCTGACTTTCAAATAAATAAATGAATATTTAAAAAAAACATTTGCCACTGTATGCTCTTTTCATTTCATAACATCTACAACAAATAGTAGTTTTCAAATGCTCTCCATTTCCTGAATGAAACAATCATGTCTTCTATTCAGACATTGATTTTTAAAATCACATATATGTTATGAAAAACACAACCTTAGACAGAAACTAGCTAGGCAAAATCAAGTTGTAACACATGACTTATTTCAAATAGATCTCTTTGGAATATGAGGTGGGACTGCAGAACATGAAATATAAGGGAGACACTCAATAGCTTAAATAGTTTAAAACACACCATTGGCTTTTAAGATGTCAATATATGACTTATGTACGCTCTTGCTACTTTCTATCCCCTGTACACACTACTTTTAAGTCACATACTTTATTTAATTACTTTTAAAATGTTAAGGGTGGCTTTGTGGTACAAAGGGTTATACTGCCAGTTGAGAGGCTCACAAGTCCCAGCTACTCCAAACTTTCTGCTACTGGGTCTAGGAGACAGTGGGAGTACTTAGGTTCCTGCCACCCACGTGAGAGACCTGAATTGAGTTTTTGGCTCCTGATTTAACCTTATTCTAGCCCTGACTGTTGTGGGTATTTGGGGAGTTATTCAGAGGATGGACAACCTCTTTGACTGTATCTCTCTTTCTATGTTAACTATGCCTTTGAAATAAATATTTTTAAAACTTTGTTTAATGAGAGTGAGAGAAAGAAAACCTTTTTTTTTTTTTTTTTATCTACTGGCTCACTTCCCAAATGACAGCAATGGTTGGAGACTGAAGACAGGGAGCAGGGAACTTAATCCAGGTCTCCCATGTAGTTGACAAAAACCCAACTTGCACCATCACTTTCTTGCCCCAAGAGTGCACATTAGTGGGAAACTGGAATTGGGAGGGAATCCAGTCCTTGAACCCAGGCCTTCAGAGACATGGCCCACACTGACTACATCATTTTAAAAATCAGAAAAAAAAATTGTCTTGTTAAAAATTATTCTTAATGGAAATGGTATGACAATTGCCTAATTTTCCATAAGCCTTAGGCTGTTTTTTTCTCCATATTTAACTGTCATAGGAAAAAATTAGTTTCTTTTATTAGCTCAATCTCTTTCTAGCTCAATTATTAAAAATAAAATCTCATAACAATTTTGCTGCTATGGGATTTGCTTTTGGAAATTAACAATCTTATAAGATGACTGTAGGAGTGAAAATATTTTACTCTAATAATATACCCTGTGTGTTTTCACTAATTCAAATGGGAATTATTTTTATAGTCAGATATACTGCAAAATAATTATATTAGTATTGCTGCTTACAGAATTGAAGAAAGTTAGAAATTTTTTCAGAGTATGAGGATCATACACTTGTATAAAAGTAATATGTTTGGAGTAACAAATATTGATGACCCAAGAATTCGACCTTTTTCATTGCTCAGTGATTCTTAATCAGGGGTGATTTTGTTCCCCTTCCCAGGAACATTTGGAGATGTCTGGAGAAATTTTCATTGTCTTACGTGGGAAGATGCTATTAGCATAGAGGTCAGGAATGCTGATAAACATCCTAAATGTGTAGGGCAGCCTTTCTTTCCCTGTCCTGAAAAGATTAGGTTAGAGTTTCTCAACCTCTAATTTTCTTATCTGTATGCAGTGGATGGGTCTGAGAAAAGAAAGAAAACTCAGTGTGTGGATGTAAACAGGGGTCAAGTAAAACAGTTTCTCCTTTAATAGGGAAGGAAATAGAGAACCAAAGGGTTTCCTTGACTTCCCCGTGCTCACAGATTCAGTGACAGGATGGACTTCCCAGTCTCTTGGCACTCTTCAGGCTAAACTGAGAAAAAGTAGACTCACAATATGTGATTTAAAGCAGTCTAAAAATGAGTCCTGAAACAAATATGATATCATGTAATTAGTTGAGAAAGCAGGAGTAGAATTGATTTCTGGTAGATTATTTATCATATGCTTAGGTATTATTTATATAAAAAGGTGGCCACTGAGTAAGTCTTCAGTTCAGAAATAGTCAGTAAATATTTGTTCTCCAGAAGGATATGGACCTGAAATGCTAAATATCACAAGCGTTAAAATGCTACATCTAATCTAGGAATAGGAATTATGGAAACTCAGACATTCTCATTCTCTTTATATCAACGTATAATTATTGAGAGTTTGATTTTCTTCTCTATGAAAATCCTTACTCTCCTGATGTACTGCTTTTTCTCATTCTGTTACTCATTAGCACCCACCCTAGAGAGAGAAAGACCAAGGAAAGGAAAGAAAGCTGCAGGTAGGCAATGTTTTCACTTGTTAACAATAGTCAGAAAGAGAAGAGGAAAGGGAGAAATGAGATTTCATTATGCTCCATGCACTTAGGAGTGACTCACTGTAAAAGGCAGAGAAAACAGGGAATGGAGCTTCCCAAATTGTTTGATAAGTATACTATTCTGTTAAATAAAGGCCTATTCCCTCCATAGCTTGCTGGTCATATTAGAAGCCACCACTTTTTGTTTGGGCCACTTTTTCCTGTAGAAATCCACATAAACCCAGAGAAGCACATTTGTTTCAACTCATGAAAATACATTATCGAGTTCCTGGCATACGTTCATGGTGATGAAAAGCGTTATTACAGGCACCTTGTGGCTAAGTAGAACTTGAGATGGTTTTAGGTCTCCTCAAGGACTTTAAGGGTCCGTAAGAGTGTGGGTTTGAGTAACCTCAAATAATGAACCTGAGACAAAGGGCTTCACTGGTGCTGTTTCAGGGCACAGCGCTGGACAGCAGAGTGAGATTAAGCTCAGTCTTTTGGGCAAACTCCAGTGAAAAATCTAACTTTACCAAAATAGGAGACGTGGCAAAGAGCCTATGGCTCTCTCCCTCTGAGTATTCATCAGCAGGAGAAAATGGGTTTGTTTTTCATAAAAATAAAGCCTTGACAGTCTATAATAATGTTTCACAAAGAGTAATTGTTCTAAAAAGGCCAACAATCTTACTAATGCAAATAATAATTCTTCCTCACTGAACTAAAAATGACTAACCAGGCATCCAGAGGAAAACTGATTATTGTCGTACCTATGATCTGATTTTTGACTACACAGCTATGTTAGCTCCTCTCTTTGTCATAATGGCATTTGCCCCTACTGCATGCTACTTGAATACAAATATTCACTTTACTAATTTACCTTGGAGGTTTGTGTATTCTGTCAGGGCATAGACTAAGTTTTACTCATTGTTTCTTGCCTCCTTCCATTGTCTTGAAGAAAGAAGGAATTTAATATATGTTTTCTGAATTAAGGAAAGAAAGATTAGACTACATGAGACTGGGATAGTGAAATGTCTAAAAAAATCAGGATCAGGTTTGAACATGTTGATTTTTGCCGTTTTAGAGATCAAATAGATTAATTAAAAACTTGAGTGTGAAGAAATTCAGGGAAAGCAATTCAACCTGATCATTGTAGTCATGAAAACAGGAAGCATACGGGTATTTGATCTTACTAAAAACCATGAGTTAGTGAACAAAAATAGTCCAACACTGGCCTCTATTCCCAGTGAACTACTCTTTTCATTTGATCAAATCTCATTGCAATGATTACATTATTTTAGTTGTATCAATTTGTCTTAGTGTTGAAGCCAAGAAAATTGAAGTTCTTGTGCATAACAAGATGTCTTAAGATAGAGCAATCATTTGCAAATTTATCAGAATCATTAGGAGAACTTGTTAAAACTCAGAAGGCAGGGGCTGACCTCAGTCTGATGGGATCTGGAGCAGAGCCCACACATCTGCATTTCTAACTTCTCATATCCTGCTGACAGATCCAGAAAACACACCTGGAGAATCACTGAGCTGGAGAATTTTTGTGTTGGTAATGAGTGTGGAGAGGTGTTACCTTCTAGTGGAAAAAAAGAAAACAGCTAGTTTGACATTTCTTGTTTTTCTTTTTAACTCGTCAAGCCCCTCTAGAGGTAGAGTGACTTCCCTAAAGATAAATAAGGACAGGTCAGTTCAGCATAACTCTTTGGTGTGTGAGTGTGTGTGTGAGTGAGAGTGTGTGTGTGTGTGTGTGTTTAACAGTAAGAGTGTACTCAAGGGCGTGAGTGGTGCAGCAATTAAGACAGCACTTGGGATGCATGGGTTCAAGTTTTGACTTTGCTCATGATTCCAACTTCCTGCTAATGTGTACCTGGGAGGCAGCAGATGATAGCTCAAGTGCTAAGGCCCCTGCAAGCCATGCAGAGACCCAGATGGAACCCCAGGCTCCAGGGTTTGACCTGGCCCAACAGAGATAGATGATCCCTTTCTCTGGCTCTATAATTCTGCCTTTCAAAAATCAATGAATAAGTAAATAAATAAAATTCAGAAAAAAAATGCTCTTAAGTACTTCTGTGTCATTTATTTTCATATATTAATAATAAAATATTAACTTAGAAAATATTTCTCATATAAGTCCATACGGGGTATTTGTCTTACAGGCTATATGAGGAAATGTGTAATACTATACTTTTAAATATGCTATATCATGTGAATTATTCAAAAAATTTCCCAAGAGATAAACTATTAAAAATTTCACATGAAATTTTCCCAAATTTTTGTTATGTATTTTGTATTCAAGTGCATAGTTTTATTTTGTATTTTATTCAAAAAACCATGAAGCACATACTGATTTGCTACTGGATGTTTGTTTTATTTAATGTAATAATTGGGCACTAGTGCATAATACAGGACAATGTATTAGGATGATTGATACGTTACGTAGCATGAATAAAGCCCTTGTAACAGATTGCATACTTCACAGCGTCACCAGTGTGCCTGAAGGGCCTTGTGTACACCACTCTTATCTTCCTGCTACGTCCCTCCCAGTAAGATGCTATCCTAGTTTTTGTTATTTACCCTCCTGAGTTGGAAGATTCACTTTACCAATTGTTTTTGCCTATACAATGTGTTTCTATGTTTTGATGAGATCTGAGGTTTCTAAAAGTGATGTCTTTCAGAAACTCGAAAGACTTCTATAAACTTTCTCTTTATATTCAGCATTCTGTTTCCATGATTCAGCCATACTGCTGCATGAATGTTCAATTCATTTGTTCATATATATCACATTTTTATGTAAATGGTTATTCAATATGATTTTAAATTCTTTTATTGAACAGCACTTGTTAATATTTCTGGCTTATAATTAATGGGATGCCACCATGAAAATTTGTGTGCATCTTTGTTTACATGTCAATGAGTTTATTTAGGATATGTAATTAACAACGTATTTCACTTTAAGACACTGGTGAAGTTGATGACTTCTTGGATAAGACCCCCAAAGGACAAGCAACAAAAACAAAACCAGGCAAATGGGATTATATCAAATTCAGAAGTCTGCAAAGCAAAGGAAACAATCAGTAGAGTGAAGAGAGATCGAACAGAATGGGAGAAAAATATTTGCAAGCTACTTATCCAGCAAAGGATTAATATCTAGAATCTATCAGCAACTCAAAAACTCAACAACGACAAAAACCAACCAACCTAGTTAAAAAATAAGCAAGTGGCCTGAAAAGACAGTTCTCAAAAGAATAATTTCTAATGGCTAACAAATATATGAAAAAATGCTCAAAGTGATAACCTTAGGAAAATGCAAATCAAAACCACAATGACATCAGTTTATCCCTGTCTGGAGAGAGAGAAACAAATGAGGGTGAAGATGTGAAGAAGGGAACTCATACATTATTGGAATGTAAATTAGTGTAGCCACTGTAGAAAAATGTATGGGGATTTCTTTTTTCTTTTTTTTTTTTTTAGGATTTCTTTATATATTTGAAAGGTAGAGCAACAGAGAGAGTAAGAGTGAGGAAGAGAGAGAGAGAGAGAGAGAGAGAGAGAGAAAATCTTCCACCTGTTGGTTCACTTCTCAAATGGCTACAATAGCTGGGGCTGGGCCAGGCCAAAGTCAGAAACCAGGAGCATCATCCTGGTCTCCCACATGCGTAGTAGGGGCCCAAACACTTGGGACATCCTCTGTTGCCTTCCCAAACTTGTTCTGGTGTTCATATGGTGTTCTGGTGTCACAGGTGTATTCTGTCACAATGTTGGCCTCAGCATGAATATTTCTTAAAAAAACCAGAAATAGACATGTCATAAGATCCAGCCAAATGAAATGAATACATTGTCTCAAGGAGATACTTGCTCAGCCATGTTTATAACAACACTGTTCACAATAGCCAAAATATGGAATCAATCAAGACATTCATCATCAGTTGGACAAAGAAAATATGATCACACACACACACAAACATAATGGAATTATTCAGCTATAAAAAATAATGAAATTCTGTCAATTACAGCAAAATTCTTAGAATTGGAGGACATCATGTTGAGTGAAAAAACCAGACACGTGTTCTCCCTTATATGTGTGAGCTAATGTTTTCTTTAAAAAGTTTAAAAAGAAATGCCTCTGTGTATCAGTTTTGCTATAAATAAAGTATTTTTTCAAGCTTTATTTTAAAACTTTGTCAAACAAGTTGATAGAAATTATATACTACTATAGCTTTAATGATTTTGTGACTACTTTAAAGTTTATGTGAGTGAAGTTGAACATCTTTTCACTTGATTATTCTTCATAGCCCCTGTGTATTTTCCTGCTGAACTCTGGTCTTTTTACTTTTTATTTAACTGTTGACTTAGTGGAGCATTAAACCTTTGACTATACTATAAATTAAAAATATAGCATTTCAAAAATAAATACATAAAAGATAAAGCTTTTGTTTTTTTCTTTAAAAAAGAAGAAATGCACCATACTTTGTATGTAAGCAAAGACTGCTCTTTTACTATTTCATTTGAAAAGTTCTAATCATCTCTGATATAAATGACTAACACATGTATCATTATCATGAATATAGTAATAAACTGACACCTGAATAAGTATGCATATTTTCTGTGGAATAGAAAGGTACTAATCTTTGCTAATAAGTTATTGACCACCGCAGTCATGTGAAAGCAGTGGCCAGCTAGGAAAAAGCAGAACAGTAGCTGTGGCCTCAGAAGGAATGAATGATGGCATTCTGCTTGTCCTCAGATAGCCCAGACAAACCAGAGTGAGACAGCGAAACATCAGAAGCAAAGACAAAGTCTAATTTTAGACCAAGAGCAACATAGTCATGAAAAGATGGAATGTCTGTCAACTGAAGTCAAGTAGAAATGGTTGCTTTCAATATAAAAAGTGAGAATGTTAAAAAGTCAGTTATGCAGGTGATGAAACGATATAGTATCACACCTTAAGATCCTGACCAATGCCTCGGCTAACTACCATGACATGCTGTCTAGAAGAAGATACGAAGATACTGGCTTCCGGATGAACCAGTGGATGATATAACAGTGATTTGCAATGTGATTTCTCCTTGTCCAGTTTTCTAGCACTGGCTGCGTCTAACCTACCCTACACATTTTACATAACTTTAAAATTCATTAATTTAAACATATGAAAAAGCAAGTGAATTGTTGTGGGGAGCAATCCGGACTAGACTGAGTTACTGGAATTAAGACTTATTCTATGCATCTGCTCTCCCACAATATGGCGCTGGGAGAGAAGTAAACAGCTTCTGCACAGCTGCCTCCAGTTCAACCAATAAACTGTAGGACTTGCTCCTGATTGGAGGAGAGCAGCGTACTCGGCGTGTGGGCAGCCGAGTTGGGATTGGCGGAGGAGGACTATAAAGGAGGAGAGAGACGGCATGCACCAGGAACATCTAAGAGGAACATCTAAGGGGAACATCTAGCTGAAGGAACACCTGTGCAGCCCCCGAGAAAGCCGGCCGGCGGTGTGCCGCTCCCCTGCGGAAGTGGGGAATGTGGCCAGGGGGAACTGCCCTTCCACGGAGGTGGAAGGGATAGTAGCCAACCCGGGAAGAACCAGCAGCAAACCCGGGGAGGGCCGAGCAGACGAAAGAACAGTGCAGGGTCCTGTGTTGCTCCTCCACGAAGAGGGGGAGCGACATAATGGTGCCGTGACTCGGATATGAAGCCTAGGCAGGGTTTAGTGTTGCTCCTCCACGAAGAGGGGGAGCGACATAATGGTGCCGTGACTCGGATATGAAGCCTAGGCAGGGCTTAGTGTCGTTCCTCCACGAAGAGGGGGAGCGACATAATGGTGCCGTGACTCGGATAGGAAACCTAGGACGGATAGCAAACTTAGGAGGGAAGAAACGGGAAGAACTGGGAAAATATCGGAGAGAGAGACTAGCAAACAGCCTAGGGAAAATATCGGAAAGAGAGACTAGCAAACAGCCTAGGGAAAAGCCGGACAAAAAAGGTGCCGGAAGAAGCTATTGAAAGCCTAGGCATAGACTCAGATACGGACTACGGACTACGGGGGGAAGCTGGGAGAAATCTCTAAGGTCGAAAGCGAAAGTGAAAGCTAGAACAAACAGACTCGGATACGGACTGTGGGGAGAGGCCAGGAGAAATGAGGGAGGAGTATTGTTGGAGGAAAGCTTGGGGAAACATACCGGGTAGAGAAAAATGTTAGGGAAATTGAAGCCGCGGGGGGCAGGCCAAGGCGGAAACGAAAGCCACTTTGGGATTCTCAAGTTAGCCCGGGAATAGGGGGCGAAAAGTTGAAACCAGAAGCTGTTTACTTCTCTCCCAGCGCCATATTGTGGGAGAGCAGATGCATAGAATAAGTCTTAATTCCAGTAACTCAGTCTAGTCCGGATTGCTCCCCACAAATTGTATTTGTCATATTGTTCCAATGATTTATTTTCAGTTTTAAACATTCAGAATCAAGCATCTTTCTATTAGTCTTCATCAAATCTCATGTAAGTTTACTAGAGATTCTGTTTCCAATGAGTACCATTCAGGGAAACCAACTGTTCTTCTTGTCCCCTGATCCCCAGTGCTGTTCCCAGTATTGTTTCTATTTTACCTATGCTGGTCCTGCAGTCTAGACCTGGCTTCTCCAGACTTATTTTTTATGTGCATAAAATGTGACTACAGAAAACAAAACACAACCAATATGGCACTTGCTTTTTATCTTACATCTATTATACTTGTATGGTTAGCCTGCATTTTAGTGATAACAGTATCACATTTTATTGTTTTATTTCTGTTTTGTTACCTGATGTTTGACTTGACAATTTCATTTAAGGTCAGTCACACCATGTCAGATTCTTTATTACTGAACTTCTGGAAAGCATAAATAGTACATCATCTTTGATTTAAAATAGGAGTTACAGGACCAAAAAGAGTCTACTTGGATTCAAGAACAAAGAATAAAAAGACATTGAAATTTTGTTTCAAAAATAGGTAACACCTATAGCAAAAGCAAAGTTTGTCTAGTGTGTTGTTTCTAGCAGCAGTTACGGATAGCAATGCCCAGGACCAAGCGAAGTCTAGGAACAATACCAATGCTGGAAGAAGTATAGGTTTTCATCTGCACATATTATCTACCCATGTTGCAAATCAGCACAAAAGAACTCTCTTTTATGTAAATATGGATGAAAAAAGGTATAAATACTGAGTAAGTAAAATAAAAGCCACTCCTATGCACTAATAACTATGTTCTTTTCATGAACATATGGTTATTAATATCACAACAAGCTCAGATAGTATATACTATTTAGGTTATCTCTTAAGCATCACTGTTTTAAAAAAGAATTGCATCCAACTCAGCAAAATTCATCAGAGATACATCTTTTACATAGGATACTGATAATTGTTTTGAACAAATTGAGAGAAAATGTTTTTTTAAAAAAAGATTTATTTATTTATTTGACAGGAGAGAGAAAGAAAGAGAGAGAGAGAAAGGGAATCTTCTGTCCACTGGTTCATTCCCCAAATAACCACACACCCGCTGCTGGGCCTGGCTGAAGTCAGAAGCCAGGAACTCCTTCTGGGTATCCCACATTGGTGGCAGGAACCCAATTACTTGAGCCATCATTCTCTTCCTTCTCAGGCGCATTAGCAGGGATGTCGAATCAGAAGTGGAGCAGTTGGGACTCCAACTAGCACTCCCGTTTGGGATGCTATCTCAATTGGGCTTAATGTGCTGTACCACAAAACCTATCCCACACTTTTTTGACTTTTTGAAACTCTGTTAATGAACAGATGGAAAGAAAATGGAATGATTGCTTGTTAAATACTGAATATCTGTCAAGAATTATGCTAGATGGTATTAAAAGAGTGAAATAAGAATAAAATTGGATCCTTATGTCAATTGTGATATACATATGGTTACTCCTACAGACTACTAGAGGAGAGGAAGAAGCCTGTGGGATCTGCAGAGACTTAAGCAAAGGAGGAGTATATAAGAAGAGAGGAACATTGACAGACTAGATGCTTGATGTGTGGAATTCAGAAATCTTGAGGGCAAGAGTATGAGCATGCACAAGGCAAAGATAAAAGGCTGCAATGTTGTCTCTGAGAACCATGGAAACACTAGTTAAGCCGGAGAATTGGGTTGTGGGAGAGTGGTTGGAGACACCATAAACTTCAACAAGTAAAATTGCATATTGTTTTTGAAATGATTATCAGAATCCTTATTGAATGGTAATTTCAGGGTTTAATCTGTTGGTATTTGAGAACACTAAGAATCATTGGCTGACTTTCTGAGATTTCACAACACTAGAATATGTATTTTTTGTTAACAGATAACTGAAATATAAAAAATTGCAAGTTTTTCTTTTGTGAAAGATATAAAGGACACAAAAATACATTTCAAGGTTTCCAAAGCTGTGTTTAAAACATATGAACCAGAATCAGTGAATGGATTTTCTTTTCTAAGTAAAGATTTAATTCTTTTCTAAGTTTAAAATAAAGAAAGCTAAAGATATCACTTCCTGCCATAAATTAAAATAAATTGCATTGAGCTTTTAAAAATTAATGAAGTAATGTATTATTAGTGGAATGAAGTTTTCATCCCAAGTGAATTTTCTGGATGACTAGAACTTCTGTTTACTCCGTTAAGGACTTGTACACATACAAACCTGTACATACAGAATTGAATTCCCTCTTCTATTTAACATAATTTATTCTTAGCAGGCTTGAACTCAGTTCGCCTTGATCTGGGTTAAACAAGGACAGTACTTCAAGTGTTGAGAGACTGAAAAATTTCAACAGCAAGCAAATGGAAGTAGAGCGGTGGAGCAGACGACAGTGTTGAGGCTTGGCAGAAGTCCATGAAAATGGAGGGTAGTAACTGGAAGTCAGTAGCAAACAAGCATTGAATGAACCATCAGTCTGATGACTATAGACTTTCACAGCTTCATAAAGACAGCCACAAACTTAATGTCAATACATAACTTTCACAGGGTCAGACTCCAGATCCACAGGAAATGGAGGGATACAGAAATCTTTAGGCTAGGACAAAGGAGTAAGGAAATCATTATCTTAAGAGCCACAATTTATTGAATACTTACAAGCACAAGATACAATTCTGAGTGCTTTATAAATATTTATTGAAGGGGCTTAGTCATGGGGAAAAAGGTCAAGCATAATTCCACTGGGATGGGGAACACGTTATTGAGGGGCCAAGAACAAAGCTGACATGACAGGAAGTCATTAGACCAATTGTTATTAACCTTTTGAACACCAATCCAGTTTATTCCCTTAAAATTTATTGAGAATGCAAATTGTTTACGTAGGTCATATCGATGAATACTTAATGTATTAGGAGTCAAGAAAATTTGATGTTTTTTCATTAATTCATTTAAACATAAGTTCATTCTATAGTGATTTGTATACTTTTAATGGAAATCACTATATTGTTCATAACAAACAGAAAATAATGAGGTTGACATTGTTTTTGATTTTATGCAGTTAAAAATTCAATCTTAAGAAAACAGCAGATTCTCATGTCTGTTTCTGCATTCAGTCTGGTGAACTAAATTGTTTTGGTTGATGTAGATGCTGAATATTCAGGAACACATGGAGAAGTTGATTGGAAGTGGGTTCGTTTAATAGCCTTTTGTGGACTTTTTAGATATTGTTGTTGCATATTGTGACCAACTCAGTAGGTAGCGATTTCTTAAAGGATAGTTGCAATCTGAAATTCTAACAGTAAACATTTCCTACTACATTATATCAAAATTCATTTCTCTATGTTACATTATAAAAGGATATTGCTGGATTTTATAATATTTTTAGGGAAAATATTAATTTACTGAGTTTTGTAGACTTCAAAAGGTTGACATATTGCATCAGACAATAGCAAAATATCATTAATATCACCAGTAGTTTCAATGGAGATCTTAGGAGTCTGCCAACCTTATTTTGGACGGTAGTTAAAAGATTACCCTAATTCGTACTTTTTGCTTGGAAGTTTAAATTTTATCACTGGAAAATAAGCAAATTTTTAATTACTTGTTTATATTGAGACTTCACTTTAGTTTTTTGGGGGGAGAATTACTAAGTACCCAATACAGAAAAACTGTAGTTTGTGTATAATTGTTTTCCTTCAAGTAAAATTGATATTTCATGGGAAAAAATGGTTAGCATAGCTTACAATAGCACACTGCTATTCCTTGAGACAGCTTTCACCCTTTGTCCTGGAGTAGATGCCTTATGTGTCATTCCCATTTTGTCACATAGACTATCTAACTGGCATTAGAAATGTGTATTCAAGGACTGATAACGTTTTCTTCATCAAAGATATTCCAAGTGAAACTCATGTTTTTGAATGTATGTGTGTAGAGATGATGAATTTAATGTTTTGAAGAATTTTCTTCAGTCAGTAACTCGTTCTTCTGGATTTTCAACAACCAGCCAGTTCTGTGGTGTAGCAGGTAAAGCCACTGCCTGTGGTGCAGGAATCCCATATGAGTGTTGACTTGAGTCATAGCAGCTCCACTTCCAATCCAGCTCCCTACCTGGGAAAGCAGCAGAAGATGGCCCAAGTCCTTGGGCCCCTGCACCCACATGGGAGACCCTGAAGAAGCTCCTTGCTCCTGGCTTTGGATTGGTCCAGCCCCGGCCATTGCAGCCATCTGGGGGGTGAACCGGCAGATGGAAGATTCGCTATCTCTCCCCTGCTCCCCATAAGTCTCTTTCAAATAAATAAATCTTAAAAAAAACTTCCACTAAGCTCTGAAAACTTACAACAAAGGAAATAATGCCTTTATATTTACTCTACACAGGCAAACCTTGAATTCAGACACCTAAGTAATTAACATTAATGAGGTAAGTGATATAACAATGGCATTTACAAAGATTTGTGTACACAGTGGATGCATAATCAATTCTTTGTCCACAGTAAAGCAAGTTGTGATCAAATAAACTAAACTAGGTGTGTTTGATCAAAAGATCAATGTTTATTATTTTTGGGACAACTATAAAGTATGCATTTGATTAATGTCATTGTGGGAATGATTAATGTCCATAAACATGTCAGTGTTGTGTTTTAAACACCATAATCTGCCAAAGTAAATACCAAACATTGGTTATTAAAATATTTTGGGTTCAGATGTATATGTACAAAACTAAATAAAAGTAAACTACAAAGTTGGATTCAAGTCTGTGCTACACTGGAAAATGAGCCAGAATCAGCTTTATTTAATACTACCAGGTAAGTTCATATGCAATGTTTAAAGATGCAGATTGGTCCCTTCAGGAAATATTTAAACAAAGTCAAAGTAAAGTCACAACAGCTTGTTTTCAATGATCTGTCAGTAAAACTGGACCTATGTATCCTGTAACCCTTGGTTTGAAATGCTTGTTTACCCATGGATGTAGAAAATAGATTATGACTATCAAAGTAAGGATAAATGTTAAACATAATATATCATTAATTAATAGTAGCTAAGACATTTGTGCTACCATGCCATCCTGTTGTGTTTTGGGTCAAATATCTTTTGAATGTTAGCTTGTCCATAATCAACAACAAGTAGTATGTGAAATTGAAAAATCAAAGAGTTTGGGCAACAGTATGATTTCACGTTCAGACATCTGACAGAGTGATTATTTGTGGTTAGGACAAAAGATGATGTTTGGGAAGGAAAATCAGAGAAGATAATGGAAAGCCAAGAAACTTGGACCAAATTATGAATGGACCCACATGCCATAATTAAAAATTGAAACTTCAGCTTACAAGGAGCTAAATTATATTAAATACGCAAAGGACTAATCAGAACACACTGGGATAGTAGGAAAGATGCTCTGGAGGTAGATGAAATAGAGGTATGAAGATGAGGTATTGAAATCACATGGCACACAAATGACCTATTGATGAATGAGACACCTTTGTACTCAAATGTACTCCTATGAACTCATCCTTTTGTTTAGTAGATATGCTTGTATCTGTTCATGTGTAGCTCAAGACATTAAAATTGTTGTATGATGGAAAAGACTCCAGTCCTGATTTGCAGCTCCCTTGCCTGCATTCTTGTTTTGAAAGCCAGTTCCTCAATGTGATTCTTTTAAACAATATTGCATAAGTTGCCTTCAGGTGATAGGCTGGTTGTTTGTAAATTATACACTTTTAAAGCCCCAAATAGATCTCAGTGTAAAATTTGGGATTAATTCCTATAGTTTTCCCCATGTCCAGATGGATCAACATAATTTTCCCTTTAAAATTATCTCCTTGTTTACAGGAAAAGGTGGAGACACTGGCCACTCTTCTCCATAGCAGAGAGAAACAAGGTGTATGCATAATTCTAGGGTACATGAAGGAATAGATGGTCAGTGTCTTTTCATCACAGCATGTAGTCTCAACCTTGTTCACAATGTTCTTAGCCTCTGGGTCACTTTAGAATCTGCTGAATGTCTTCTTCACTCAATCAATAGAAATGTGACACCATGCTTCATGCCCTGTTCTGAAAACTGTTCTTGTACTGCTTTATTTCACCTTATTCCATACCCATGAGATAGACTAAATGATTTCCGTTTAGTAGGAATGATAAACAAAAGTATCATGTCTATTATACCAAGAACTAAAGGTGAGGATGATGAAAAGACTTGCCTGGATAGTAATGGGTAGAGCAAGGATGTGTATCTGAATAGTCTAGTCCCATAGTGTGTTCCCTTAACCTCAGCTAGACTGTATTTTTAAATCAGTCACTTAAACTTGTTGTTCCTGGTTTTCTGTTATGAATTACCCAGCCCTCCTGCTCTTGCTGGTGTGTTTCAGCCTTGCCTACCATGAGTCCAAGAGATGGAGATCAACATAACTTATTGACAATGATGTTTGGTCTATATGTGACTCTATCAGCTTTAAATTTTATGTGAATAAGAATCTTTATATCTGCTTAAAATTGTGTGCCATGCTGGTTATATTCCATATGCCCTTATCATGTCCACCATCCATCTCTACTACAGAAAGCAGTACATGTCCTTTAGCTTACTGATGTCATTGGCCCAGAGGGAGCCACAAGAGGGTATTAGAGGGAAGTATGAGTGTGAGATTTGTATATTTATCCTTCTGGTTCCCTCAGAAGTAGCTTCCATGGGATAGGCTGTAATTGCTATAATCGCTCCATATCCTAGTCTATTCGAGCTAAGGATAGTAGCAGCTCTTCCTGTATTATTAGAGGAGGTTATTGTATTTTTCCTTCTCTTTCTTTTGGTTCATGATCACAGTTTTGTGAACATTCTTTTTGTAAATAAACTCCCTTGAAATTTGGGAATTCTTAGTGTTTTCTGTTGGAACTTTGAAAAATCTCATTCTCTCTCTCTCTCTCTCTCTCTCTCTCTCTTTTTCTCTCACACACATGTACACTTGCTTGGGGTGCATCTAACCATCTAACATCCTGGTAAGAAAATGGGCAACAGTCAGAATTGTAGGCAATGAAGAAGAATTTATATAGCCAAGTCAATGCTTCACATAGTGGATGGTAGAATATTTAATCTTAAAATAAGGAATTAGAGA